>NW_004797563.1:402955-460525 GCF_000002075.1 Aplysia californica | reverse complement strand
TCTTTCTGTCTTTCTCTTTCTTTCTCTCCCTCTCCTCTTTTTCTTTCTTTCTCTCTCTCTCTCTCTCTCGCTCCCCCCCCACCCTTTTCTTACCCCATTTTTATATAATATGGCTCCAGGTACTATTAAGATGTTTTAACCACCTTAATCAAACCAGAATTGAATATATGGGACTTACAATATAAAGATAGAGCCTCGTGCATCGTACGGTTAATACTAAAATTTGAGGGGGCCGAGAAAGATAAACTATGTTTATTTAAATGTTCTCTCCTTTAAAACGTCTTGGTTAGATTAAACTGGAGATGGTTCTGAGCAAAATATTTCACAGAAACAGAACGAACAGGCAGATCTACGTGTAAGATCAAGTTTTTCTTGTGTTTTATTTTTTTATTGCAGATGGATCCAGTGTCGCTTGGAGGTTCTGGGTTTTTTAATCCTGTTGGCTGCCTGTGTGTTTGCAGTCCAGGCCAGAGATTCTCTGTCTCCTGGTCTGGTTGGACTAGCCATTACATACGCCATGCGGGTTAGTAGCCTATTTAGTCTATAATGCTTCTTTGATAGGCAGATGAGCTGAGGGTTTGCTGATACGTCGGTGTATTTATTGGTTTCTTGGCCAAGTAGTCTAAATGAGTAAATGTGAATATGGTTGATTTCCGTAGTTGGTATACTAGATGGCTGCATGTTCAGTCATTGTAGTTAGTGTGTGTGTGTGTGTGTGTGTGTGTGTGTGTGTGTGTGTGTTTGTGTGTCTGTGTGTATGTGTGTGTGTTTGTGTGTCTGTGTGCGTGTGTGTGTGTGTTTGTGAGGGGGTCAGGGGTTTTGTGAGGGTGTGTTTTTTAATTTTACTTTTTTTAAAACACGGCTTTTGCACTGTCCGAGTCGGGGGTACGTTAAAAGGACAGGTTATATGTTGTTGTTGTTGTTTTTTGTTTATTATTGTTGTGTGTGTGTGTGTGTGTGTGTGTGTGTGTGTGTGTGTGTGTGTGTGTGTGTGTGTGTTATTTTTACTTTTTTTTAAAGATAGTTTTTGCATTGTCTGATTTCCAGCCTTAGTAATTTTGTTCCTCCATATAGTATAAACTTTTCATTATTTTTTTCTGGCTTTCTTACAGTGATTCATTCATTTATAAAACCGCGTAAACGTTTATACTCTAAAGAACCAAAGGCCATTCATGTTAATGTTATACACAGATTAGGGCCTAAAACACGTATATCCAACGTTGAAGTTTACTTTTCATTTTTCTAACCCCCCCCCAACCCTTTCTTCCTCCATCCCTATATCCCATCTTCTTTTCCACCTCCTTGTAGGTATCTGTGAAATTCATATTTGGCACTCGAATATTCGGAGATTTAGAAACTCACATCGTGTCTGTGGAGAGGATGAGGGAGTACTCAGAGCTGCAAAGTGAGGTAATGTTTGTCCGTATGTTTGTCTGGTGGTCAAGTCTGTCTGCCGATCTATCTATCTATCTATCTATCTATCTATCTATCTATCTATCTATCTATCTATCTATCTATCTATCTATCTATCTATCTATCTATCTATCTATCTATCTATCTATCAAAATGTGTATATTATATTATTTATATAGAAATTATAGGAAATTCACTCTTACAGGCGCGGGTGCAAACATACACACACACACACACACACACACACACACAAACAAACACACACACACACACACACGCCGCACGCACCCACGCGCACACACACACACACACACACACACACACACACACACACACACACACACACACACACTCAAATACAAACCTTCAAATACGCGTACTTATAATGATAAACACTGATGTTGTGTCATTATACGAGTATTATTATCGTACAGTCCACGACGTTTTGTATACTCTTTTAAGTGCTATTTTCTGAAGCTCTCAACATAATAATAATGATAATAATAATAATAATAATAATAATAATAATAATAATAATAATAATAATAATGATAATAATAACAATAATAATGATAGAAAAAATAATAGTAATAATAATGATTATAACAATAATAAAAATAATAATAATAATAATAATAATAATAATAATAATAATAATAATAATAATGATAATAATGTACAACAACAACAACTACTACTACTACTACCACTACTACTACTACTACTACTACTACTACTACTACTACTACTACTACTACTACTACTACTACTAATAATAATAATAATAATAATAATAATAATAATAATAATAATAATAATAATAATAATAAAAGGTAACATGTATAGCGCAAATTCCTGCTCAACAGCAAACTTTATTAGCTTTGCAATGTAAAGAGTCCTCGTCCTTCCACCAGGCCCCATGGACCGCAGAGACGGACGCGACAAGGGTGACAGAGGAGTGGCCAGCAACAGGCCGCGTGGAATTCGTGGACTACAGCACTCGCTACAGAGAAGGCCTGGACTTGGTGCTCAAAAATCTCACCTGCTCGATCAACGGGGGAGAAAAAGTGAGTGTCGCCAATTAGTTTGCTGCAGGGTATCGTGTTTCTTATTTTGCTTATTTTAACTGTTCTTTTCTCCCCTCCCATCTACTTTCTTTTCTTCAAATTATGGATAGAATTATAAGCTAAGTTCATGTTTATTGCCTCTTGAGTATTCCGAGATTTAAAACTGACATTTGAATATTTTAAATCGTTTTCTCCCTGTTGTCTATGCTCTCAATGTTTCGTCCCGATGGGGCACCTGCTTCAGCTTTAGAAATTCTACTAGTTTTGTAACTATGTGTATATTATTTCATATATTACGCTTCTAGTGACGAATGAATACATGGGCAGTCAAAATTATGTTAAGGCTAATACAGGAGAAATTATTTATTCAGAATTTACTGAACTGAATAGTTTCAACCTGGGCACCAGCATGATCAGTACAAAAAAGGAGGATCAACAGTACAGTTTAGTGCCTTTACACACATTTCACGGGGAATAGGCTACTACACCTTGTAAATTGTATTCTGTTCTTGAGTTCATCCCATACATTATATTAACATAATTTTTAGACACCCCCTACTTTCTAATCTGTATCCTTAGGTTGGGATCGTGGGCCGCACGGGAGCGGGCAAGTCGTCCATGGTTCTCTCCTTGTTCAGACTGATCGAGTCGGTCAGTGGGAAGATCATCATAGACGGGGTGGACATTGGCAAGCTGGGACTACATACCCTGAGGCGACACATCACTATACTGCCACAGGTCTGTTGTATCTCAGGGCTGTGCTTGTCAGAGCTTTTATAGCCAGGGGCGAAGGCTGACTTGTTTGACAGTGTAATCAAAGTGAAACGGGACTAGAATCTAGATATGGCCTGTAGATATCACACAAGAATCTTACTCGAGGCAGCGACTCTGAGTTGTGAATGAAAACAAATCCGGAATTCATATTGTATGTTCAACCGCCAAAATAATCGGGAAAGTATCTTATTAAATATCAGTTCCAACTAAAATTAAATTAAATTTTAGATGTGAATACATAAACACAAAGCAAAGAAGCAAAGATGTCAGTACTAGATCTATATGTTATAGATCTACCAGTAAGTCTAACTCTTTGGTAGAACATGACAATTATCCTTTTTTAAATTTCACATTTGGCTGTTTTTGTTAGCCTTTCGCGGCCAGGAGCTGGTGTCATAATCGAGGTCACGATCTGATTATAGGACGGTAAAAAGTCGAGGAAAAAAAAACAAGCACACGCAGCAGTCAAGATATTATTAGGAGTTAGTTCCCCTCACATTTGTGAGGTAGACTCGACCAGCGTTAGTTAGCATAAATAATCAGGGCTTGAGATTGATTGTAACTGTGGCCCCAAAGGGGTGAACAGGGTATATGTGGCAATGAAACTGCTTGGACTGCTATGTACATGTTCCCTTCAACTCTATTGATAGACTCTTCCAGACTCACTTTAAGCTTACTTAATCAAAGCTTGCGACTGCTTATGGAGTGGCCCGAGAGGGGCGAGGAGGCTATTTCCGTGGCCGTGAAACCGTTTTGAATGTTAGGCATACTGTTCATTGTTGATTACGGACGTCTTTTTACATTTAATTTAAGAGGTTTACGTTTAAGGATGAATTTGACAGCGACAATGTTTCAAAATTAGGAAGGGAAGCAGTGATTATTTGATTATATAGACGCTTCGCCCCTGTTTATAGCCACCACTCACGTTTGAATGAATCAACCAATCAATCAATCAGCCAATCATTCAATCAACAAATCAACCATTCAATCAATCCATTCAAGAAGCAATCAATCACTCAATTGATCGATCTTTCAGTCAATCAATCAATCAATCCTCTTTTTTATAAATAAAAAAAGCTCCATTTCTAAAGAATGTGCCCATCTCTGTCTACAGGACCCTGTCCTCTTCGCTGGCAGCCTCCGCATGAACCTTGACCCCTTCAACGAGTCAACTGACGCGGGGCTGTGGACCGCCCTGGAGCACTCTCACCTCAAGAAGTTTGTCGAGAGCCTTCCACAACAGCTGGACCACGAAGTCGGGGAGGGAGGTGAAAATTTGAGGTACAAGTAAAAGAAATGGGCGTTTCAGTACGTGTTTAGTAAACTATGATGCCAATTAAAATAACAATAACAGTAACAGGCCACACCCTTAATTATATAAATTGTATCCAAGGGTTTGTGAACTAAAAATGCTCACAATCGTAATGATATAATATATTTATGTATTAGTCTTTTTAGGGGGGGGGGGGGGGGGGGGCGGGGGTAAGTGTTTTACTGCGCTCGCAAATGCATAAGGTCGTATGAGTGAGTATGCGGGACACATTAAACATTTTCAGTTGGTAGGGGTTTTTGAATTTTGCCCGGGTGGCGGCTGAAGCCTACTCTTTTCGATCTTAGACCATCAAGGGATCTTTAACGTGCGCATCTTGCACATGGGACTCCGAGATTTTTCGCCCTGGTCCGAGAAGGTTAGGTGTAGATCTTTCCTACCAGAAAATCAGGGGTGTGGCAGAAAGACAGCAGTAAGAAGGAGCCAAAGAGTGGCAGTAGAAAGGCATTGCAGAAAGAGTTAGGAGCCAAGAGGAGTGGTCAATTTAAACGAGGTGAGGGGTGGGGGCAGAAAGTGGAGACGAAAGCAGACGACAGAGCATTGCTAGAGAACAGGAAAGGAGTTGAACGGAAAACACTTTAAAAAAGAAAATGTTTCGGTCGCTACCCGGATTCGAATCCGGGACCTTTGAATGAGAGGCGAACACGTTAACCTCTAGGCCACTAGACGTCTAGAGCCACCATCTAACACTATTAGTCTAAGTCTAACAAAGATATAGTGAAATTGCCGAGATGCAGGAATCTTTCCGTTAAGTTCGAATTTCACTGTGTGGGGTTGGCCAACGTGTTTTAAACACGAAAAGAATAATCACAATTAAAAATCTCCCTGTAACAAAAAATTCGAGACATGAAAATCTGTTCGCTATGTGCGTATTTTGCTATGTTCGGTTTCATTGTGTGGTGCTTAACTGTATTGTCAACTGCATTTTTTGTGTGTATTTATTCAGCATGGGGCAGCGTCAGCTCATTTGTCTGGCGAGAACGTTGCTGAGGAAGACTAAGATCCTGATCCTGGATGAAGCCACAGCAGCCGTGGACATTGAGACTGACGAGTTGATTCAGAAGACCATCAGAGAGGAGTTTAGCGGATGTACCATACTGACCATTGCACATCGTCTAAACACTGTTATGGATTACGACAGGTAACGCAAGTTAAACATTATTTCACTTTCTTCAACTCTTAGTTTACAGCACACAAGTTCATGGTCGGAGGGCACAACTGGTAGGTCCTATTTCTTCACTTTCCCTCTGTCTGTCTGTCTTACTTTTTCCCAGCACTAACGGACTGTAATTGAGTAATTGTGTAGATGTGCTTCCTCTTACTCAAACAGACAAACAAAACACCAGTTCAGATGGCCCACTGCATCATTTGCCGGGTTAACAGTCGTAGTCGTAATAAAAATCTATCAAACCTCAGCAAATCCACCCTATCTTTAATCAAACTGTAATGTTTACCGCATTCCTACTCCGTTTGACGTTTATTTTTTTAATTTAAAAAGAAAAAAAAAGGGGGGGGGGGGTAAAAAGAACTTATAGAACAATTTGTGATGCCAAATTGTACTTGGATGATAAACCTGACTACATGCAATATATGTAACTTACAAAGGAGAATGGCCTACCATACTAAGAGTAAAAAAGAGACACCAATTTTTATTTTACCATCATTAAAAGATTTTAATTTGTCCTTTTTTCTGTTCTCCTCCTGCAGAATTCTTGTGCTAGAAAAGGGCAGTCGACTGGAGTTTGATTCACCAAATAATTTACTCTCCAACCACCAGTCAGCATTTTATTCTATGGCGAAACAAGCAGGACTCGTCTGACAGCCAGCTCTTCCTTCAGGAAATTAAATACATATATAATATTATGTAAAGAAATCCCTTTTTGCTACACTTTGATGTCATGAAATGAATTGTTAAAAATGGAATTTTGCAGGTCATACTCTTCTTATTCTTATGGTTCAACTGTTATTGGGAACAGGAATTTCCTCATACCCGAAAGTGTAAAATAATCCTGTGAAATAGGTTATACAGTTTATTTACAGTCCCATCCTCACGTCGAAAAGATGTGACAAAGAAAGATCTGCTGCCTTGGGAAAGCAAAAAAGTCCGTTTTTGGACAAGTTTCGTTTAAAAAAACAACAAACAAGTAAAATTCTGAAACTGGAACAATCCAATAATAAGAAACGACTAAAGCATCTTCGCGTGTACGTGTGTATCTTAGAATAAATAAACTATTAGGAAAATGGCCATGTGCAAGATTTCAGGTTGCTTTGCCAGCTGCAAAATTCCTCAACAGTTTGCTGTGCCAGAAATGGTTTCATTGGTCATAACCAAAGCCACAAGTCGTCTTGACATTTAAGTCTTCTGTTTCGCTTAAGGCGTAAGAAATAATCTCCTCTGTGGGTGCATTGGTCATCGTCAGATAATATTAATAACGAACTATAAACTATTATCTAAGTTGTCAGATCATTGAAGTCGGACAGTCGTAATGAAATGCGAAAAAGTTAAAGTTCTACCAATGTAACCATGAAGGCCCCCTACTTGTATTTCTTTGACGTCATGCATGTGAAAGCAGAAGAATGAACTTTAGTTTAAAAGCTAGTAAGTTTTACGGCACTTGCAACACCATAAAGTCGTATAAGTGCAGGAGATTAGAGGTGTTACAAGAGAGTGACAAAAAAAAAGGAGAGATCAGGACAATAGTTGTTTGATTTTGATGGGAAAGAAGGAGCAAACTACAGAATATCCCCCAACTATCGGCGTGAACTGACCTCGTGGATCGTAGATTGGTGATCCCTGCACTTCTAAACAGCACAATGGAGATGGACTAAACATTTGGAAATAGTCCTTTACAATACATGTCAGCCTTTTTAATATGTTTAGTCCATCTCCATTGTGCTGTTTAGAAGTGCAGAGATCAGCAATCTACAACCAGCGAGGTCAGTTCATTCGGATGGTTGATGGAAACTCTGGTGTAGTTTGCTCCTTCTTTTGCTCCCAAAAGTTTCAGCCAGCGTCAGTGGTGTGACTTGTAACACCAACTGTTTGGTGCTTTACCGTCGCACACTATGACACAGGTGATGCGAGTCTGGTTCCCAGGTGGGGAGAATTTTTATCCATCTGTCTACTGGGACGATGTACATGTATCCCTCTCAGAATGGATCGAAGCCTACCTCCTAAATGATCTAGTTTGCCATGGCAGTGGAGGCGTAGAACTCGTACAATTACATAGGTGTATAGTATTGCTATAGTTTGTTTTTTTCTGGACCGGCTCGTCCCAGTGAAGGATTTTCATTTCAATGGGTTTTTTAAAATATATAATATAATTTAAGAAAAGAAACAGAAACATGTTCATTCCATAAAACTTGTTTCTTTGAAGAATAAAGTATTGTAAAGAAAGACAACTGTGTCCTTATTAGTGATGGGTACATTTAATGAATGTCCGTTGTCTTGATGAAATATTTAACATAAACGACTATAGGTATTTCAACACAAGAAATCTCACCATGACAGAAAAGAGGCCGCTGTTGGTTAATACATGTACTTCTACATGTACTCCTAGATTATTTTCTTTTACTTTTAGTAGTAATAATAAGTGTTTTTACGGCCCCATTGACACAGTTTGGACCATCTAGGTGGCTTCGACACAGCCTTAAAGTAAGGGCAAACCAACTACAGCTGAAAGGGATACGACACACCAGCAGAAAGACGGTGATATATTATTATGTACTCGATAAAAATTTCTCCGCACTCGGGTCTCCTGCATGCAACAGCGAGTACCTTACCACTTCACCAAAGACGCCAGTTCATAGATTGTGATGTAGCCTACGTTTAGAGGAATGTGTATTATTAGGTGCCTTCCTGGTTTATTTCGTTGTGGGCTTAATATATAAATACACATGAACATGTAGACAGTTGGCAGTGTTTTGTCTCAAATTTTCTTTCCCACTCACATCCCATATGCAGCAGGTGGTGAGAGAGCAACTTTAGCTTTAGTAAGTATTTTACGGCACTTGCAACACAATAAGGTCATATTATTATTATTATTATAAGTGCAAAGATTAGAGGTGATACAAGAGACTCAAGAAAATAGATGTTTGATAGGAAAGAAGAAGCAAACCACACCAGAGCACCCGCCAACCACCCACAGCAACTTTGTTTTGCAGAAATGGGTCTCTTTGTCTTTTGAAAGCGTGAAGTGTGACATGCATTGACAACAGTAAGCTACTGTGGTTGGAAAAAAAAGGAAAGGGGGGAAGAGTCAACCTGGAAGTGCAGTGAAAAGGCTCAAAATTAGTTTGCAGTGTTAATTGTTAATCATATATTTTTGAATTTTCGATTGCGTTAAAAGGGAAGTTGCAATGAATAGAATTAAGAGGGGAATGGGGGTTTGAAATCTTTTCCTGTGAAACAGGTTCGTGCCTAACAGAATCTACTGTGCTTTCACAGGACAGGCCAGAATCTCTGATCACCATATCAACCAACCTTCTACTGCATAATGGGACCATCTGATTATTTTACGCACCTGTAACACATTTAGTTAGGTCATATAAGTGCCGAATGGTTAAAATAGCAGCAAGCCATGGATGACTGGTGCTGCTATATAAATTATTGAAGGTCAAGTGCCAAAGTTTAGAGATGATACAAAGGAGTAACAAACCGAAAAAAAAACAAAACAAGGAAGCGAGAAAACGATAGATGTTTGATAGGAAAGAAGGAGCAAACCACACCAGAGCACTCGCCAACCAGCCACTAGACCATCTCATAGTATACATTCTTTAAAAAATACAGTTCAACCAAAACGTAAAAAACAAACAAACTGACTTTCACCAATCTTTTATTTACATAAAACAAAAAAACAACCACCAAATCAGCATCACAATCTGAGGACAGAGAAGAAAAGAAGGAAAATTGGATTATGAAAACACAATAGACAAATTTTATTTCTCAGTTTGAGAAATTATAAATAACTCTAAAGACATGACAATAATAAAGTGAGGTGGAGTCAACTTTGGACAAATTCAAATCGTGGGGTTTGATGACAAGGACCAGCTCTACCCAGGGTCTAAGGAATACATGGCCTGACAAACATGTTTCATACTTGAGGGAACAGATCAAATGAAGCAAACATAACCATATCCGCTCAGAGAACAGCTGACCCTTTACACACACACATATATATATAATAATTTTTTTTTGTAAAGTGTTTTACGGAGCTCGCAACTGCATAAGGTCATATGAGCGCGAAGGACACACCTAATATTTTCAGTTGGTAGGAAATTTTGAATTTTGCCCGGGTGGCGGCCGAAGCCTACTCTTATCGATTTTAGACCACCAAGGGATCTTTAACGTGCACATCTTGCACACAGGTCCTCCGAAATTTTTCGCCCTTGTCCGAGAAGGCTAGGTGCAGATCTTTCCTACCAGAAGATCAGGGTTGTGGCAGAAAGACAGCAGTAAGGAGGAGCCAAGGAGTAGGAGTAGCAGTAGAAAGGCTGCAGAAAGAGTCAGGAGCCAAGAGGAGGGGGCAAAGGAGGTGAGGGCATAAAGTGGAAATGAAAGCAGACAACAGATCATTGCTAGTGAGCAGGAAAGGATGTAAAAAGGAGACAATTTTAGAGAACATTTTTCGGTCGCTACCCGGATTCGAACCCGGGACCTTTGAATGAGAGGACAACACCTTAACCTCTAGGCCATGAGAGCCCCCTATATATATATATATAAATTATACGGTCAAACCTGTGAAAGACGGCCACCCAATGTCAAGGAGGAAAATGGCCGTATAAGACAGGTGGCCGTCTTAGGCAGGACTGATCAAGATGAAGAAAACAAACTATTCCCATCTGAGGTCCCAATCAAAAGTAGCCGCATTGTTGTTGTTTTTATTGTTGTTGGTTTGTATTTTGTTGTAATTTTTATTTTGTTGCTGACTTGGCACAAGGGTGACAATAAAACGAAATGTATCAGACAAGGAATACCGAATGTCTTGTTAAAACAAACACATGGGTCGCCACCACTCGGAGAACGAGCTACGCTTCTGTCACAAGTTCATGTTGACATCCTTTGTTACTTTGTTACAGACTGGGTAAACAGTGACCACTCATCTCACTTACGGTTTGTGTATGAATTCTGGGCGGGGCTTATAGGTTATAAGGGATCACACGCTTACCTCACCAGCAGCTGAAAATTGGTAGCTATTGGTCAACAGTGGGAGGGGCCTACGCAACATGATCGGTTGGAGGGATTATCTAACAACAACGACAGGTGATTGAATTAAGACGGCTCGCCCACAACGCCAGGGGCAAATTACACAATTTATGACAAAACGTAATGGAGTCAGTAAGGTGGCCGTCTAAGACAAGTGTTATTGCTTAGTGTGATAGGGGTTGTGTATTAAATTATGGTGGCCACGGCCGCGTTGGACAGGTGCCCGTTTTACACAGTTAAATTATATAGAAAAAACACGAGGGGGGAAATGGAAAGAGGCCGTTTGTACAGGTGACTGTCTTATAGAGGTGGCCGTCAGGGCAGGTTTGACTGTATATATATAACACAGGAATTAAAATGCAAATTGATTATTGTAATGTGATACATAATGAATGATGAGAACATGACCTAATTTCGGGCCACACTTTCGGCAAAAAATAATACATTACAATTATTATACAGTCAGTGCGATAGCAAAATACAAATTCTCAGTTTGGATCCGTCTGTACTTACGTGACTTCTTTATGGCCTTTCTTCTCAAACACTTTTGGCTTATACTTCCGTTTATTCCTGAAAATAAAATTTTTTAATTAAAGATCAAAAGATAAAAAAATGTCACTGACAATAACATAAGAAAACAGCATGGACAGCACAGAAATGTTTCTTGAGTCAAATAATATCAATACACCATCCCCACATGATGATGAACAAACTGCGCACACATCCATTCAATCATTTCATATAAGTCAAAAGCACATGAAAAAAGCAAAAAAGAAAACATACAGGTTTTAACTCATTCTCAGTCAACTCCACATAAAGCTATGACTTGCTATGCTGATCCCTAATACAATGATGTTGAAAGCGATATTTCATTTCTTTCTCAAGGATGTTCGCAGATCTTAATTGGTAACTTTCATCCTGTCTGCTATTCCCTTTCTAGATGTGTTTTGTTATTCTTCATGATTTTAAGACGAATGTGATGTATGGGTGTCTCAGTAACAGACACATTATTCCCCCATAAGGAAAGCTATAAGTACTATTAGTTGACTTTTGCTAGAGAGTTTTACAGCATTTGCAACACAAATACGTAATAAAAATGCCGACGAATAGAGGTGTTACTAGAGACTAACATACAAAAAAAGGAGGAAAGGACGATATATATATGTTTGAAAGGAAGAAAGGAGCTTACCACACCAGAGATCCCATCAACCACCTGCATAAGTACCATGATGGCTCATTTCAAACGCTGCAGCAACATTGTGGAAATTTCCCACCCCTCCCAGTGTAAAATGAGTTAGGAGAATTGTTTCAATACTTCACGACAATGGGCGTTCCTTCAAATTATTCACAAAGCTATCGTAAAAGACACACAATACATACTTCTGTCGCACTCTTGGTTCTGTCATATTCCTTCTCTGTAAGCTCTTGTACACATCGCTGATCACATGGCCCTCAGGCTGGAAAAGAAATAATCAAATTGGATCTCATAAATGACGGAACGAACACTGTTGTTGAATGTTATAGCCATTCTAGACAGGATACAAGACAGGTGTGATGTACATTGCCTTTGATCAATGTTTTTCATAAAAAAATGTAAATAAAATTGCAGTTACCAAGGACACTTCAGCTTTGGAAGCCACAAAACTTTGACGATCATTTTCTTGCTAATTTAACCTTTGACACCGGGCGACCTCACCTTCTTCAACAGCAAATATCTCAATTTCTATGCAAGATAGATGAGTATTTTCTACATAAAAACCAAGGCAAATGAACAGGCTTTTAGATAATACCAACATCTCCATATGCCAAAAAAATTGATGAACGCCTGATTCCACTGTGTCATGACGTTTAATTAATGCAAACCACAAAGTTTTCATATAATCTTAATTGACAAAGATGACGCTGAAAAGTAAAAATAAAATTTTTCTGAGCAGGCCAGGACTTGTTATATCATGCCTTCGTACACAGACGGGGCAGAATGTGGCTCCCCTTGAGAGAAAGCTCTATGGCAGTCTCTCAGAGTTGAAGCAAACTGCACAGTTTGTGCGCGACATCAGACGGACTGTCTAGCTGCTGTCATCGAGAACGAGGAAGAAGAAGAAGAAAAGTTATATCATGCAGCATTTTAAAAACAAATTGTAGTTTAAATTATCACAGGTAAATTAAATACTAATACTTACCAAGACTTCCCTAAGTGACCCTACAAGCTCTGTGGACAACTTCAAGTCTAAATCAGGTTCTTCATATCTGCACTGGAGTTAAGGAAATAAAAAAAAAGGACACCTAGAAAATTGTATAAACCTAACGCTAAGGTGGATGGCAGATTTGTCCTGATCATGGGAGTTGACTATTCTCAGAAAAAGAACACCAATCACCAAGATCTAAACAATCTTAGTCCTAATGTACAGGTGTCGAGCAAATAATCAAAGATGCAAATGTTTAAAGACCATAGATTAGATACTGGAACATCAGCTGTCGATCGAGTTAAAAAGGGAAAAAACTGGGTACTGCATTAACAGTACTGACCATTTACTAGCCAACAGAAAGGAAAATTAGATGGAATAACTCCTGAGCTAATTTACTGAATGCAGCCAAGAAAGCAAGGACTAATTAAATGTGTTTATAATTACGGACAAGCATTCACTTCAAGAAGTGAAAATTTCATTCCTTATACACAAAGACTTACATCAGGAATGGATGTTTCCTGTTTCTCAGTTTAAAAAGGATACTTAATTTTTCCAAGTCTTTTTGTCCTGAACTTCATCTGTTCCTTCAAAACTTGCTTTTTTGCAGCTCTCTGTTGTTGCTTTCTATCTTCTTTGTTGAGCTGAGCTTTTATGGAAGGTATCCTGAGGAAATTCAAATAAGCACACAAAGATGAAAGAACGAAAAGTATGAATTCTCACCAAGGACCCACCTACACACACTATACAAACGAATAATATAATTATAAAATTAAGAAAAGGCAAAAAACAAATTTGTTGAAAGAAAGCGTACAATATTACTTTTAGCAATTATTCATCTATTAAATATAAAATAATAAAGTACCCTAATCCCATGTTGCTTTAACCTTCTGTACAATTATATAATTTCCTTCCCAGTGGATGTCCAAAGATTTTATTTCTTAATTAGGTCATAGCAGAGTGATGAACTTTGCCTGGTTCTCAGTTTGATCAAAAGAACAGGATATTGAACTTAACCTCAAACAGATAAAATCTAGGGGCAACTGAATTGCCATTATTTCTCAAAACCAATTATGACAAACAAAAACAACACATACTGTGTATGAGTCATCACGGCATTGCTGTTGCCAAAAGAATAATAACCTCCATCGTTTTATACACATACTCAATCTGCAAAGCAGTTAAACAGAGCAATTCTTTTTTTTTTTTTGGTAATAGCGATAACACACCTCTTTAAAAAATGTTTTCTGATATTCAAAAACAGGCCTTTGTAAAACTTCTGAGCCAGTAGAAAATTATGAACACTACAATGTAACAGCACCTTAGCACCATGTTTTCCCGTTGTTTGACATCATTCTTTGCCCTTTTCTCTTTCAGCTGCCGAAATACAGAATACAGAACATCTGTAGGTAAATCAACAATTCAGTAAAAAGTAAGAGAAAAACATGACATTGCTAAGAAAACCAAACTTCCATGATAGGAATTCATAGACGAAACTGTACATGGTAGACTTTTAATGAAAAGCAGAAAACAAAGCTCAGTTTATAACATGAAAACGTGCCAAAAATACACTCTCTGTACACAACAATTGTTTTTCTCACTGAACAAAGTTCAAGAAAGAGAGACCTTAGGATATATTTCTATGCATGGTCCAAAGACAGCATTTTTCTGACAAAGAGCCTGGAAAAAGTACAAATAGACCTATGCAGTTCTTTTAAATCAATGTACAGATTTAGAACAACATGTGACTTGTTACTACGCTTTATCATGTTGGCAACAGTCTATCGGAAAGGACACGAATATCACACAGCTTTAACCTAATAATCACCTTCACTTCTTCGTCTTTCTCTACTCGTCTCTGCTTCTTCGTCTTTCTATCTTCCCGCCGCACTGGAGGGTTGATGGCAATGGGCTCCTCAGCATCTGCATCACTTTCTTCTTCTTCATCAGAGTCATCGACAAGCCCTGCTGCCATTTCCTCCAAATATGTTGACTGTTACAAAACAAGACAAACAAAAGATAGACTTACATTTAATTTAAGTCCACAACAGGGAAAGGAAATCAAGTCTTTAAAACAAGAACAATAGCACACAGTTTTGGTTTCAATTCCTCTACCAGTTTGACAAAAGACAGAGAGTTAAGCTCCTATGCTCATGTAATTAGACAAATTTTCTTTTTTAACTCAGGTGTTTTTAACAGAATTTAGATCATTTAGGAGGGCTTCTGACCCTGCTTGTCAGGGCCAACCTCGGATAAGAGGTTTATAACATTCCAGCAGAAAGACCCGAGATATTCTATACTATAGGCCTACAAACTTTCTCCCCACTCAGAAATCGAACTCAGGTCTATACGCAATAAAACGAGGACCAACAACAGAGTCAGATAACCTATGCATGAGGAAAGTAAAACAATTGACACTGTTTGGTACAAGAACGATTCAACCCTAAATGATTCGGAGACAACACTTCTAAAGACAAAATCATGCCCAAGACACTTGCAATGTATTCTGTTTTTTAGTTGATGGTATTTTTACATCCGATTCAACACAAAGTAAAAATCTGGGTTTTTTTTAAATGGAGGGTCCAAATTTACTTTAACCCTCCCCCCAAGAATAATTTAAAAAGAACATAACATTTACTCCCTTTCAAAGGTTGGGGTATTTAAATTTCTTAAATTCACAGCCGGGATAAATAGGATGGGGCTTACCTCATTCGGAGCATCTTCTCTGGAGGGAAACTTTGCATCTAAGGAATTGTACACTTTTTTCTCCTTTTTAACCTTGCCAACTTCTAAAACACGAGCTTGTAGAAGAAGGCCCTGTGAAATGAAAAAAAATTTTTTTTTAATTGAGAGGTGATACTGGACACAAGTAGGCTCTTTAAGAATTATTTCATGGATCAGTTTGATAGCACTATTTTCCAAATAGAGGTTAAAGGCGTATTTGTTCCAACTGACTGTGAACAATCTTAACATTCCAGTGGTCGAAAAACAGTGCACTCAGTGGGCCCCAAGTGGCAAAAAGACTGGATCACTATCCATGTTTCTTTGGGGTGTATTAAATAAAACAGGGATGCAAAATGATTTTTTGAAAAACAAACTGAAAATGAGTAGAGCATCGCATCTCAACTAAAACGAACCTTGAAAAAGTTCTTAAATGATCAAACAAAAACATCTCTCTTACTTCTCCCCTTTCTTTTGCAAGTGTATGTAAAAAAAAAAAATTAAAAAAACAACAACGGAAAAACCGGAGTTTTGGCATCCCTGATGATAAACCTTTATTTTGTAAGTTTGAAGAGACATACTTAGGAAACCTTTATATGTACTCAGAAGAAATAAATTACATTTTATTTCATGTAAATGAGTTGTAATGTCAGCACAAAAGTCAACACAAGAGTCCAGGTTTACAAGTAAAGATGACAGAGTTAAAACAGAAAAAATATCAAACAAAACAGATGTTATCATATTATTCATTTCTGGCGAGTTTTCAAGGTTATGACAAGAGCTTGCAACATCTTAAACTCAGACACTCATCCTTGATGTACCTGATGATCCTCATAGGCTGGATTCACTGAAGCTCCTGGGTGAGGTACTACTGTAGCATTCAAAGCACTGGGTTTTTTCCTGTATCTCTTCGGGGGCTACCGAGCAGAAACAACATAGAACAACAATAATAGGAATTCATACTCAAAGCTATTTAATACACACAAAAAAAATAATTTTGATTTTAAAAATTCCACCTCAGTATTATGAATAAAAAATAAAAACTACAAGGTTAATTTTCTCAACTTGTTCATAGATAGTAGTATATAAATTGTTGCCGTTTTATTTCAGCTGTATATCAATTCAGTAAAAAGTAAGAGAAAACATGAGTTTGTAGTTTCATTTTAGAACAAAATCAAGCAACAAATGCTGGTGATTTCATTTTAATTACAAAGTGCACTGACCCTTTATTTGCAATACATTAACCTATCAAAGGGATTTACTCATACTTTTATATTATTTCTCTAAATCCTGTGTTTTTAATTGATTGCATGTACCAGCCAGTTTAAAGTGCAACAGGGAGGACTTCCGTGACTAACTATACTTTAACAAAAGACGGATTGCACATTCTCAAGGAGAAAATAAGTACTCCAACAGAATTTTACACGAAAGGTCAAGGACTCAAATGTACAAGTAGAAGAGGAGGTGCCAAAAATAGATGGAGGACGAAACAGATTTAGCTTCATTATAATCATTGATCAAATTTTGATCTTCGCCAACAGACAAATTTGTTCTCTCACTCACCTTGACTGTCACAGGAGTACCATCATCTGAATCTGTAGGGAAAATGAAAAAAATAAAACGTCCTTTTTAGGTAATGTTTTTCAATATATTTCCTTTCAGAAAGAGCACACACAAAAAATATGCACGTACTCATTCATTCTTGAAAGTAAATATTAAATAAAAGTGTACCTTTCAAAAATCATTAGACCAAATCAAACATAATTTTGCATTCCACAAACGACAGACTGACACATGCTTGGGTGGTTAAGAATACAAAATAAAACAGTGATTCATAAAAATGTAAAAAGCTTGTCGTGAGCACCCTTTACACACTTATGCAACAAATAGGTGAGGAAATTGATCTATCAAAGGGAAACAAGGAATATATCATACAAAATCCTTTCTTTGCTTGGATATATCCTGTTCAAGTTTTTGCACATGCTTTTAATTCTCAGATTAGATGAGCTTATTTAACTTAAACTACACCAAACTGCAGTAAACTAGTATTATATTTAGTATTGTTTCACGAGTATTTTAAACGAGCTAATAATCCACTACCGGGTTAGCAAAAAAAGTTAACAAAGAGAAAGAAGACTGTAATATTAGACAGAAAGCTTAACTTTTTGTTTAATGCAATAGCAAACAAGACCAAAACATGCCAAAACGAGAAGTCAAATACTGTGCATTTTTGCATGCTTACCTACTTTTCACTGACTCACGCACTCGGTTTAGTTATGCACATCGCCACCATAACTAATATTATCCCATGCCAGTAAAAGGCTAGATAGGCAAACAGAATAAATAGCTGCCAAACTGTATACTTATAACTTCCACAAGGGAACTTATCGCTAGTTACTGTAATACATTTGTTTTGATTGGCTGAAGAATACAGCTTTAAATATCACACTGTGCGGTGAAGTCTCACTCACAAGTATACTGGTGGTTAGGCTCTCCGGTAATTTTTTATGTGACCAGATTATATAACAGTTGCAGAAAACTACAAAAAATCAGCCGTTCATAAAAAGTCACACAACTTCGGCTGTGTACATAAATTTTACCTGCCCATAGGTCTGAGTCTACAGTGGGGAGTTCCCTCTTCTTTGCCCTTCTAATCTCTCTCACTTGTGCAGACTTCTGACTCTGAGCTTCTGCTGCAACTCTTCTTTGTGACCTCGCCTTCTTTTGAACACGTTCCAAAACAGGCTGACTTCGTTTCCCTCTCTGGAAATTGTTATCATCAGGCCTGGTGCAAGTGCAAGTAAATGGAAGTTTAAGGTGGGTATTCCAAAAGCCATTGGAACAATAATAAAAGCAAAAGAGAGAGCATGGTTATCTTTTACAAACATTAATACAGATGCAAGGACAATAGAACCTCCCCCCCCCCCCCTCGAAAAAAAGTCTTGAAAAGCTCTGGATAAAAAACAACTGAACAGCAAGAAATGTATAAAAACCCAGTAAAGATGGAGTATAACTTGACAGATGTGATTGAAACAAAGACAATAGCAATTTCTAGCTGAACAGAGAATGGTTTCATTTCATTTTTTCAGACCCAAATTCCCAGTAGCATCAAAACTTTAGTTTCATAAAGTTGATTCATAATCAAGCTTAAACAGACATAAAATTGCCCAGCAAGTGTTAACAGATTGATTAACACCAAGGCAGCAATGTATTTGCTCAATAAAGCTCTGAAATCCCCAAGTCCATACTGCAAATCCAAACCACTTATAGATCAACAACAAGTGCTTTTATGTCCTGACTTACTTTCTCACTGACTTGCTGTGGGGATTTGGTAGAAGGAGGGAGAGGCACTTTAGAGCTTTGTCTTTGCGGGCTCTCTTGCTTCGGGGACCTGACAAAAGGGAAAGAGAAGAAACATTTGTTTAATTTTAATAACAATAAAGCATACCTTTTTTAGCATGGGAACAGTATATAGAACTAGAAAAGAAAATCTTCCTTCAAACAACTGGAGTTTGACTTTGATTTCTAAATAAAATGTCAGCAGGTTATAAAAGGAAAGAGCTTTAAATAAAAGGGTGATAGGCCACAACATTAGGACCCTGAAATCATAAAAGAATTATAAATAAAATATCTTCAAAGATGTACAGAAGATGGACAAATAGAACAAAGTGCATTATGCATCCCATTCACATCCGGTTGAGACAAAAGATGAAGTTCCTCCTTTTGAAAGTAAGCAAAACTGTGAATGATACAATGCACAACATCACAAGTCATGAAACCTAACTGCAAAAAAATGTGTGAACATTAAGCAACTCTAGTTAAGATTAACTTTAGTTATCCACATTTATTTTTAACTCAATAATTTTTTTTTTTCATTTCAACACACACATGATATTAACTACCCAACTTAGATTTTAAGTACAGAAATAAAATATCTATTAATAGAAGCATCAGCCAAGTAAGATGTAAAAGTAGCACTTACCTTGGGTGGCATCTTCTGCATCATTCTTCTTGTTAATACCACTGTCTAATACAAAGAGGCTTTCATCACTTTTTTCTGAAACCAAACCTCTGTGGAAAGCATGAATGTCACCATGTCAAATTTCAAGTCCAAATTTTTAGGGGCTACTTTATGAAAAAAGAGAACTAGGCACACTACAAAATTATAAGAAAGATGTTCACCGAAAATGCTCTCAGAAAACTAAACACAATTTTCCAAGGAGACATTTTAATGTTCTGAAGATTCTAGCCCAATACCCAGAGCAGTCTCAGCCTCAGATGACAAAATAAACTGCAGCTACTAACTAAACATTCATATTATTAATAAAATTACAACACCAATAAGTCTATGTTAGAAGCAGTAAAAAGACATTAATATAGCAATGCCAATGACAAATTTTTCGCTAGCCCTTTTTTTATTTGGTACCTAAGAAAGTTTTTGGAATGGTAGTGTATACAGACCCGGTAACCGGGAACAAAGTCACAAAGTATACAGACCCGGTAGGGGAACTCTTTTGTGATTTCGGAAAGTTTCAGTGCCCTCTTGGCTCAGGGTAGACTAAGGTTCTTCTAGATCTATGGCCTAGGTCTCGATCTAGACAGACAGACATAAATCATTGATCTCGTTTCGAGGTTTGCCTAGATGTAGATCTAAATGAAGATTGCGGATGTCTTTTCGATGAACGATCGTTTTTCCTCCGTTTTTGGAGTTGGAGGAATCACAATTTGAAGAAAAGAACAATGTCATAGCTTCAATCGAGCAGTCACGCTCTCTATTTCTCTCTCTCTCCTCTGTCTCTATGTATCGCTCGCTTTCTCTTTTTCTTTGTTTGTCTCTGTCTTTCTTTCTCCCCACCTAAATGTATTTCTCACTATCTTTCTCCATATGAGCCACTGCCAAAATGTGGGGAAAAACACACACATCTCACATTAGTGTGCATAAAATGTGATGCATTAGTATTTATTCCTCCAAAACATATACACATGTCAAATATAGGATGTAGAACCTGCATTAGCAGTTTCAGACCCCTTGTCAGCTTTACAATCTTGAGTTTGTAAATTTTGTGCCAAAAATGTTCGTTTTTTAGTGATTCCTGGAGTGTCATTTTGAGCACACCAATGCAAACTTCCAAGAATGTCCAAAATTTAGTATTTTTGGGTGGGTTTTTTTTCCGTGTGCTTTGATCCTATGTTATTTGTCATTGAGAAAGGTTAACTTGCTCAAGAAATCGGTTTATTTGTTTGCAAATAGACGAACAATTCGGATTACTTGTGCGTCTGTCGTGTCGTCACGGACTAGGTGTTTCAGAAAACACCATTATTTTTCAATAGAATCACTGTAGCTGGTTAAATCTCTTTGCCTATCGTCGTTTATTCAATACTTCAAAAGCCGCGATGCGCGAAAGGAACATCGGGTTCCTAGATCTACGATTTCGGTCGGCTGTTTAACATTCGCCGTTATTGTTGTCAATTTGCAACGTGCCGGAAGTCCGAATTTCGCACACTTTTGTTTTGAACGGGTCATCACAAGTGCCCAGATATAATTGTTTTCTTGAGTGACTTCCCCTTACTCGCGTCCCCAGAACAACGGAAGCAACGGGGGAAACAGAAAAACGAAAGTAGTCATTGCCTTCAGCGCCCGGTGACGCTCAAGAATTTTGCGTTGAATGTGACGCACTGGGCTGTTTTGCGTGTTTTTAGGCTACTCTGTTGATTTTAGTGAAATTGCGGTGTTTGCACTGGATTCCTGGAACAAGAGTGTGATGTGTAAACAAACTTTGAGAGATGGATCATTTCTGTGGTTATAGATTTAGCTTTTGTGCTCAGTGATGACGTTTGGGGTGTCGTCATGCAGCCGTACAAGACTGACTAACATACTAGAAATTACATTGTCCTAAGAGCAAACATTTTTAAAGTAATGTGTGCTCTCTTTACTCAAACAAATAAACAAACATGTCCTTGTTTATCTGTCTAACTCAAAAATACACATTTGTTCTTTGTTGGTATGATATACCTTTTTCCAATACATTGTGTCATTGTGTCATCATTGTTATGTACAAGTAATATTTTTCATAATTGCTAATATAAATAAGTTTTCAACATATATTTCATACATGCAAGATTCATTTAGAAGCAAAATACGCCTTTATTGATCTGTGTATCTCTTATTAGTGCAAATGTGTTCTTTGTAGGCATGATTTTACCTTTTCCCAGTATGTTTTGTCATCACTGTTATGTACGAGTACTGTTTGTCATAATTAGCAACATAATTGTGATCGTCCACTGTCTTTGATATGACCTGATATCTGTTTCAAAGCAAAAGAAACCTCTCCTGGGTTTTTTTAAATTCTTAAAGTGCGCTTTTATCTCTGGAGGCAAGACTTTTGTCTTTTCCTGTACATTGTGTCATCATTGTTATTACAAAGTCTTGTTTGTCATCACTGTCATAATGTACAAGTCAGCTCCATTGATTTTGTGCTTTTGCCTCATATTAGTTAAAAAATTGTTTTACACATGTGTTTTTCTGGTACTGAGGCTTTGATAACTGTATTTGTACAGCCTTTCACTATTGTGATGTGTTGTCAATGATATCCAATGTGTATCCTTTCTTGTACATAACAATGATGACATGTTCTGTGCACTGCGTCATTGTTACAAAGCTTGTCATTCATATTACCATTATGAATGGAGTTCATAGTGTACAAAGTGTTTGTTTACTAAACAAATGGAATTTAAAGTCTATAATTTGCCTTGCTGCTTATCTGTTTTTGTCATCACTGTTACATACAAGAAATACAGTAGTTGCCAAACCAATAGACCCATATCTCCAAAACCGCACATCTCCTTGCTCTGATACTCTAGGAATATGAGCACTAAATGTCAATCTGTGACTGACAGAAAAGAGAGTCAAATTGGTAAGAAAATTTTTTTTGCACCACTGAGTCTCAAGTGTCTCAAGAGAGTCTCACGTTTTGGCAATTGCTCATATACATTTTGCTTGCATTTCCCCCTGCTCTCTCTCTTTCTCTCACACACACACAATACCGGGTCTGGGCGTTGAAACTTTCCGACATCACAAAAGAGTTCCCCTTTATTTCGGGTCTGTATACTTTGTGATTTTGTTCCCGGTTACCGGGTCTGTATACTACAGTATACACTTCGTTTTGGAATTGAAAGAATCGATTCTCATAATAAATTAAAAAAGTTACGGGGTTGCAAAGGTCGGCAGAATATGAATGACCCACATATAGGAAAATACTCCTAAAAAGAGGACCATGATGTCAACAGCAGATTCTGTAAGAAAATTGACGACATGATCTCAGTAATTAATTTAGCAGTGTTAGAAAGAAACGTGGCAACATACATAATAATATTAAACGTATTTTTATGTGGAGTCTGCAGTCAGATTTACATCTCTCGCCCTCCATTGTACTTGGTCGGACCACTTTGGGGATGGGGGGGGGGGGGGGTATCTAATCTAGCTCGCGAGCATCTCTCGCCCTCCATTGTAGGCTACTGTGCCAGACCACAGGGTGTTGGTGTCGGGGTGGGTGTACGTGTACGCCTAGCACAGACTGGCGTCTGCAGTTGGCAGTCGGAGGGTGAAAAAAGGATAGTGAGCAGGAGAGTGAGTAGGGGAGCCCAGGAAGGAAGAATATCGGACCACCAGGCACAAGGGGCGCCATAGCGAAAGTAGTCCCAACCGGCAGCAACCGGTGGTCCGGTAAAGTGCAATCTTACCAAAGACAGAGACAAACAAAGAAAAAGAAAAGGCGAGTGATACACAGAGACAGAGAGGAGAGGAGAGAGAGAGAGAGAGAGAGAGAGAGAGAGAGAGAGAGAGAGAGAGAGAGAGAGAGAGAGAGAGAGAGAGAGAGAGAGAGAGAGGAGATTATTAATGATTATAGCGGAGAGAGAGATAGCAGGGCAGAGAGAGAAAGAGAGAGAGATTTATAATGTGAGCAAGGGGTTCAAGTTGGAAGGACTCAGGACAAAGACAAAGTGCAGCCTAGATCTAGATCTAGATCTAGAATCTAGATGTAGACTAGATTCTGGATCTAGATCTAGATCTAGATTCTAAAATTGATAGACGACTGCGGTCAGAAAAACAGTAAAAGCTCAGAAGAAACAAACGTGGTAGGCCTACTTATTATCGATAACGGGTTCTCTTGATCCAGTATGCAAAATCCGTGGTCTTTCAAGAAGAAAATATTAAATTATTTACCCAGTCAATAACTGACGTCTTTCGTCATGAAGAAACTCTTCTATGTCCTGGACTCGGGACGCTCTCCATGACTTCTTTTTGTTTTTACCAAGTTTCCGATTCTTCGGCAACTTCGGTGCAGTGTTTATGTCAGCCATTTTGAAACACTTAAATTAAAAACATTAATTCATTTTGTCATGCAATTGTCGAGCTAAAATTACGATATGAACGTCGAACGAATGACGGTAGAAGGGACTTCACTCTGGAAGCCTGAGAAAGAAGGTCAGGTCAGTCTCTTCTCTTGGCTTTGCAGGCCTTGTCTCACAGAAACAGTTTACAACACTCACAATATTCACTTTTAGCTGCTGCACTAGATTCAGTGTCCTACACTGTAAGACACTTGGCACTGACACTTTTTTCTTTACTGGTGTTTAAATGCTGACTAGCCACTTGATGGTAATTGGCTGATCCCCATATAACTCAGTTTGCGTGTTACGGGGGAAATACGGGAACTGAAAGTGTGAAAGTGAAAGGTAAACTCTAAAGTCTAAAGTAAAAAAGTACTCTAGAACTAGAGTCTAGGTTTGGGTTTGGCCCTATTCGAACCTTTTGAGTACACAGGTCTCATTAGATCTTGATCTAGATCTAGAAGTTATTCAGGCAAGTCAGTAAGGCACCTTTTAGTTTTGTCTGAAATACAAATACTTTAGGCTTTGCAAACTAAAAATTTCATATTTTTACAATTCGGGCAATTTCAGCCATAAAGTACGGTTAGCCAAGAAGTCTAGATCTAGCCGTACTTATCTTATAGATCTAATGCCCTTTTAACTTTAGAAAACAGGAGGTTTAAAATACATGCGCTGTCATTAAGACACCTGGTTTCGTCTCAAATACAAAAATACTTTCGGTACTGCAAACTAAAAATTTATTTACAATTCAGTAGGCCTTTTTTATGGTCAGTCTAGCCGTCATATTAAGAATAAGTACGGATGTGTACGGCCCTCTATTTCACATAAAATAAGCTAGACTTTAAATTTAGCCGGCACAATTTTTAACCTTTAGATCTAGAATCTAGATCTAGTCCTCTTTGATTTTGGGGAAGAAATAGAAAGTTCTTTTTTTATTCCATTTATTCCAGATGAATTCGAGGTCAGTATGCATTACATGGTCCATGAGAAACTACCTCCAGAAAGCCCTATTGAACCAATCATCACACAAAGTGGGACTTCAGCTGGAAAGGTGAATCTTTTACTGATTTGTAAAGAGGTGTACCTCTGCACTGAGTGGTTTGTTAACCATTTGCCGAGATTCATGGTGTATAGTTGTAGCAATGCCCACCGAGCGCGTTTTGTTCTTCCGATTTTTGGCCCCCGCCGCGGGGGTGTTTCGTGGGACGAACTAACGCAAAGGTTGTTGTCTTCAACTCGCTCTCACACCGCTTCTCGTGAATGGATGAATGAAACTTGGCAGCCAATCAGAAAAGAGGTCAATCTAGTAGTATGCAGTTTGACAACTTTGTACTCATCCAAGAAGCAGTCGAAAACGTTTGCGAAAGTGGTTGATGTGGTGCGCTTTGAAGATTTTTCGGAGCTGTGATTTGTCAAACTGACTGATACGTTGTACACCATTTTTCTGTATTCCCTTAAAATTTCATGCTTCTATGTTTAGCGGTTTTGGCGTAATCTTTAAAAATGTGGGAGTAACTAAGGGAAAAGTGGCATTGCCATTTGCGCGTGCTGGGTGAACGACCGGCGGCTGGGAAATTTCCACTATCAGCCATCGGTCGCCTCGGGCGCTACGAACGAGGCCCCGCTTATGTGAACCGGAAGGGGGGGGGGGGGGGGGGGAAGGATACTTGAAAACTAAACGGGGGCCTTGATAACTTGCATTTGTTTTACATTTTAGTCGCAATACGATAGAGGTAGTCATTTTTATTTGCTTAAATAGCATGAGAGAAGAATAGAAACAGAAAATTAAACATCTAAGAAGTGGTATGACATTGTGTTTGCGTAATGAAAGCCTATTCCCCCCTCTTGGGAAAGCACACACTTGGACTCGTCCTGTGTGCTCTGTTTGGATAAGTGAAGCATTAAGAGATTGTTTTTAAAGAGTATGGTACTTTTTTAGTCCAGTCTGGGAAGATAGTCCCGTTTATTCATTATTATCATTCACGAGTGCGTGCGTGAGTGTGCGCGCGCGCGTGTGTGTGTGTATGTGTGCGTGCACGCTTGTGTGTGTGTGTGTGTGTGAGAGAGAGAGAGAGAAGGAGGGGGGGGGGGGGTAAATATCTGTTACATTTATAGTATGAGTTGTAGCCTACACATGCAAAATATTCTCAGAACTTGTAAACTATAATAATATTATCTAAACGCGTCTTAATCTACCACACAATAGGACACTGTCCAACAATGGATATATATGTATACAGAGACTATCTTAAATTTTCTATTACAAAGTGTGCATGCTTTTACTAGTAGAGAACTGGATTTATTAGACTAATAAATCCAGCTCTCTACTTAAATTTTTGTGACAAATTGATCCAGTGCGTTGCTTAGCAAGGAGGAATCTTTTACGTTGCCAAGTTTCATTCAAATGTCATGACTTTGGGAGAAGATCTGACTGATAATCTTTGTAAATCTGTAAAGAACACCACTTTTTTTACCTGCAAAAATGTCTTAACAACTCAAAAAGTAGGATAGCTATTAAAAATCTGACAGCATGACTAGATTCTGCATTAAAAACTGTACTAGAATGCCAAGTTTCATTTATATATACTCCAAGAAATAGGCGAGCTATGACAAATATTGTCTCAAAACACACCGAAAACCGCCACATTTTTATCTATAAACGTCTTCATAACTAAAAAAGTAGGATAGCTATGAGAAATCTGAAAGCAGGACTAGATTCTGCACTAGCAAATGTTCTGGGCTGCCAAGTTTCATTTAAATACTCCGAGAAATGAGTGAGTTATGACGAATATTGTCTCAAAACTCACCAAAGAACATCCCATATTATGTTTTTTTTTCACATATTTATAAAAGTCTATAAAAAATTAATTGATTAAAAAACTCGTAACTTTTTTGTTTATTAATGGATTTCAAAAATTCAAAAAGTTCCATTCTCTGTGGAGATACAGCTACAAAATGCACCTATTTGCAAACACTTTCTGACAAAAAAAGGTTTTTCGTGGTCATTGCTAATAGTTGTAAGCGGATTTGCATTCTTGTAATAGTAATTGAAGTCATGTCATTAAAGTCTTAAGACAGGACCTAACTCTTTTCCTGCCAGGCCAAAATCCACCATTGGCCCCTGCAGGGCTTTCCCCTGACATATTTTTACGCCCCTGCCCCACCAAAGAAAAACGTCAAACATCCAACTAAACACACACAAACCATATCATATGGCCTTTCAAACTGAAGGTTAAAAAATAATCTATCAGATTGTGATACAAAATATCGAAGATTTATTCCAATTATATTAGTTTGGGGTTTCTCAAAGTGATTATGCAATATCGAAGGTGTTATATGAAATCAACCATTTTCCTGATTTGAAAGGTCATATCCAAAAAAAGTGCAACAACAGCATCATTCAAACTACCCAGGTAGGTTGCCTCAAGTAATGCAAAGAAATGCTGAAAGTTATGCATGACGTGTACCTAATACAAAAGTGAAAATATGAGACATATACTGAAGTCAGGGGAACGCTTTTTTTCTCATTTTTACAATTTGAAGGGGACCAAAAAAAGCGCTGAGGTGACAAAAATTTGTCTCTCAGAGCTATATTTTCTTTCGTATCTGCTAACAGGAAGTCTATTCTATTATTTTGAAAACGTGGATCGACAGAGAATTTCTTGTCTTTTCCTTACTGGATTGGAATAGGTAGCGAGCAACCCAGCGGTAGGGAAAGTGTTAAGGAAATGCAGCTAACGACAGTGCTTTTAGAAAAACAGTCCTTTCTTTTGACTTTTTCGTCCATGACTAATAATTTTAATGTGTAATAATGACAGTAATGCTGCTTGTTTTACTCTACTAGGCTGCATCGTATTTGCACTTTTTGAAAGGCTGATGAAGAGTTTAAAAATACTGTGATGTTGTTTCATGGCCTGTTGACCATTGCATTGCATAAAATATATAGTGTTACAAAGGATGAACTTTTTTTTTTAGCTGTTGTTTATTGAAATAATGTTTTTTAGGTTGGGAAGTCATGGTAGTGGTAATCTTCGTAATGTACACACTTGTGCTTTGATAATGTTCTTTCATGCATTCTTCTTTTATAATGTCCTCAGGAGATTACTTTCAACTCCATCAAAATGGCATGGCCTGTTTGAACCAAGTGATTTGGTATGAAATGTGTAAAAATATTTTGATTTATTTTTTTCTTTTCATTTGAACTGAATGAGTTGCATGTAAGCATATAGATTGTTTTGTTTTTATAAGTTGTACAGAAAGTGCAGAAATGTGGAAGTAGCATTTTATGAATTGTGGATGTCTGTAAAGTTGGCATGCAGAAACATTGATAGTAGGCTATGTTTACTAGTTTGACACGTGGTGATGCAATCTAGGATGTTATATATTCTTGCACCCCATTACATATCCAATTTCCTCCCACACCTGTAACCATCAGTGTATTTTTCTAGTTTTGTATAAATCCAAATTTTTGACTATCCCCGTCCTTGGCATTATGGTCAGGTGACCCGCAGCAAAAAACTGGACAAAAATTCAGTCTTGTCTTTTGACATTTAACACTTTGCCATCACAAGACTTATACAATATAGTAATTACTAATAACCCTTACCATCAAAGACAAAGGCTCTTTGGGGAAAATCCAAAGAAACTGGGTGGTAAACACATCGTCGATCGGCAAGATGTGACGGCAAAGTGTTCCAATGAATTGTGTTTCTGTGTCTTTCTTCTTTGTTTTTATTCTTTTAAAAAAATCATTGTCATATTGTTTGAAGTGGCCGTTGTCTTAGCTTAGAGTGTTATTAATCCCCTTACTTGAACTTTTAAGAACACTGTAAAGTCTTTGGGGTTTTTTTTTCCTATTCTTATCAATCTTCTTGGGAATGTAAAAACATTTTTCCTCGATCTCTTTTGTAAGAAGACAGTTAATTTTCCAAATAATGTACTTTATAATGTTGGATTTTTTTTTCTTCAGAAATTGGAACCAGATATTCCTGAGTTCAAGGCCCTACATATTCGAATGAGAGGTTATGACTTTCCAATTTTGGAGTCATATGCAAAGCGTGTGCACAGTATCTTGGACACTATGTTCGAACTTGATACAGATGCGTATGTATGATTCCAGTCTTTCTGTTGAAATTGTAGTATGTTTATTAAAGAAGAATTAAATTGTAGGATTTATTATATCTTAGGGATTTTATTCGTTTGCAGTTGTTTGTGCCTGACATTGACTTCTTATAAATATCACATTTTTCTTGTCAATGAAAAGTGCACTTTAAGGAATTATTAGAAGACATGATGGTATAATGTTGACATTAATTGTTACACTGTCTCTTCGTGAAGTGTAATTTGGCAAAGACAGCAACATGAATGATCATTCTGCCAAATTGTTTTTAATGTTTTTATGAATTAAGAAACCGTAAGAAAGATTAAGTCATTGAAAATGGGAAATTGACATGTCAGTCTTTCAACTTTGTCCACTTCTTTTGTTAGTGTAAGAATACATTGTGGAACTCATTATTTTTACAAGATACAGACCCATTCTACGAACGGTGATATAGTGATAGGAAATCCCAAGGTAAAATGTTTGTGCCTGATTCATTGCCGTAGGACCTCTGTGTAGACGACATTGCTGGTATATGCGCCATCTGGAACTTCGTCCTGGGCAGCAGGTCTGTTTGCATGTATTCTAATAGAGTACCTGGACCCATCACCCCTGCTGGTGGGGGTCCCATAGTTTTACTATGGGGGAGCAAAGAATACACCTGCCGTGATACTGCTTGCCGTAAGAGGCGACTAAAAGTGCATAGGTCTGGTCGCCAGAAAGTAGGGCTGGATTCTGCTCGGTTAATCGAAGGCTTGTAAAGCAGCGGAAGTCTTGCGCTAGAGTCTTGCGAGCAGGCTTGTTGTTTGATTTGCCTCCTGCTTGCTACCGGAGGGAACTTCCGGTGAGTTGTGACTCGCGGACAGTCCTACTGTACTGTGTCGTGACGTCGCGAACTCTCGTGGCAGTGGGCTCAGTACATATTATAGATTCTCTGGTGATTTGCGTTGAGAGGCTTGCACCAAAAGTGCAAGATCGGTTGGGGTTTTTTCATAGTTCGGTTGTAAAAAACAAAAAGCTCTATTCAATGCACTTAAAAATTAATATTGGATCTGCTATTCTTATGATGTTAAGGCCTGTTTATTTTTAATGTGCACGAGCCAAGCGCTTCATCGTCGCACGCAAAAGACCTCAGTTCGATTCCCGTATGGTGAGAAATTTTTACTGAGAACCTCCTTCTTTCTGCTGGGGCGTTGTTCCCTCTCAGCCCAGGTTGGCCCTGACATTGGGTTGAAGTAGGCCTAGCCCGTCTCCTAAATGTTCTGTATTATGTCACTGTGAGTGTAACACATCTACAAAATAGGTTACATACATAATACATACAATACAAAAGCCAATCACAACGACCCCTGGAGTTTTTCATTTTAGGGTAATCTAAGTCAACTTATTCTTATTACTACCAGAAACCTAGGTCTCTGTTACTACAATACCACGCTCCCTCTCACTTATCCATTCGCTTAACAGATCAACGGCGGGAAGTTAAAAATAACTTCAGCTCTCTACGCCTTGCACCAAAACAAGCCCTGCCTCTCCCTTCCTCCACGGTTCAAAGTTCACATAGCGAACAGTACTGTCTTGCTGTTTGAACACATCGGACTGTCTTTTCGCCATCAAGACGGTCCTACGCCATCGAGCCTGTGCCCCTCGCTCGGTGTATCGAGACAGTACAAGTCAGCAGGTCAGGTTTGGAGCTTGTCCTGGGGCAAATCTCTAAGCCTAGCGCAAATCAGTACTGTGTGAATTGTGGGGCCTGTGGCAGCGGACGGGACTTGAGGCTTGCGCAGGCCTCCGATTAATCGAATAAACTACAGCGCCACGCCGCGCAGTGACTCTGTGGGCGAGATCTCTCACTCTCCCCCTCTCTCTTTTTTTGACGTAAGTGGCTTCGCGGATTGCAAGCAGGGTGGGGATGATGAGGGGGCCTGACACGAGTGGCTTCGCGGATTGCTAGTTGCTGTGGACTTGAAGTTTAGACTAGACCAAGGAGGTTACAGTTTGCGCTAGACTCAACTTATCATGCTGGTGATTTGATTTGATGATTTGACCTAGTGATTTGAGGCTTGTGACTTGAACTAGGGGCTTGTGAGCACGAGCGGATTTGCTACCGGGGTACAGCCCTACCAGAAAAGTGCCAGTTTGCGGAGGGCCAACTACCCAACCCAGTAAAAAAACTGTAAGTTACAGAAACACGGATAAACACAGCTTTTTATTTTTCGATCTTGGGAGAGGGAGGAGCTTCTGCATCAACAGGAACAATGAAGGACAGCGGACAAAGCCCAAAGGGTACAGAAAAATAGAAAGATATGGAATAACATCAAGAGGCTAGCCCAGGATAGAGAAAGGTGGAAGGTGTTTGTGCATGGCCTATACAGAGGTGCAGGGTGAGAAAGCATTGATGACCTGGACCCAACACAACATTGCGACATACAATTGTCTATGTGAAATATAATCGCCCTGTAAAGAAACCCCTATCCTTTTCAAAGTCCCTGAGTTTTATTGGCTGTCATTGCAAAAGCAGGTCTAAACGAAAATTGTTTCCGTCGCACATGGAAGGGAAATAATATGTTGTCTGAAGGCATGAGGTGAATCCTTGGGATGAAGAGTCTTTTTCGGGCATGTGGACCGCAAGCGACGACAGCATCAATTAGGTGTTGATGAAGGTGTTGGACAACATATCAAGTCCCAAATTTTCAAAACATCAATACATTGTACAACGAAGTAAACGTTTTGTGGGTTTCAACGAACTCAACATGTTGAGGACATCAGTACACCGAATGTATCTACAAAAAGACAATACAATGAAGTTTGTGTTGAAGTTTACACTGACACTGGGAAGCACACATCCAAACAGAGTTGGATATCGAGATTCTAGATCTGGAAATAGTAAAAGCAGGTGTCTCACACACACAACGAAGCGCAAACCGAAACGGAAGTAGTCCCCAGTATAATATGAAATGGCTAATGGCAGAGTGAAAACATCTGAGAGCTTAAGATTTACAGGAAAAACCATCAAACCTGAAAAATCGAAAGTTAGTTTCCGAACTTGAAAAATATGCCCCCTTAACCCTTTGTGACAATTCTTAACTGAATCATATTTTTGTAGATTTTATGGGCACCTTTGTCAAAAATATATACTGACCTCACAAACGGGCTTAGCTCCATTATAATAAAAAGTCTGCTTTACTGTTGACTTTGTCCTATTTCAGGAAGGTGGTGTGAAAGGATTTGAGCTTGATTTTTCCATTGGAAAGCATTACAGTCAAACTTGCGATGACGGCCACCTCTATAAGACAGCCACCTGTACAAACGGCTACTTTCCATTTATCCCTGCGCTTTTATTATATAATTTTACTATGTAAAACGGTCACCTGTCCAACGCAGCCGCGGCCACCTTATTTTATCAACCCACATTCAATTTTACCTGTTTAAGACGGCCAAGCGTGATCTCGCATCACCCGACGCTTTGTCATAATCCATTCACCTGTCATTATTGTTAATCCCTCCAATGAATGTTTACCCAAGTTGACCCGTGTGTAACAATACATTTTCAACTTCTGGTGAGGGAAGCGCTCGATACATCATAACCTATAAGCCCCGCCCACAACTTATACGCACAAATCGTTTGTGAGGTGACTGATCACAGTTTTGTTTACCTAATCTGTAACAAAGTAGCAATGGACATTGACGTGAACTTGCGACAGAAGCGTCGCTCGTTCTCAGAGTGGTGGCAACCTGTATGTTTGTTTTACCATGACACTCAGTCTTCATCGTCTTACTTACATAATATTTCAGGGTTTTTTTACCCTTTCACAAAATCAGCAACCAAAAGAAAGCTAACCAAAATAAAAGAAATAAAAAAGAGCAACAAAACAACAACACAAAAAATCCTTCTTACACCCGCCCCCCCCCCCACTTTTTTTTTCAAGAGAAAATAAAAACCCTTTTGAATTCGCCTTACGGCAGTCTAAAGCCTGAGATCAGTCCCGGTTTGCCGGACATCAGAAGAGAATGATTTGCTTTCTTCACTTTGATCAGTCCTGCCTAAGACGGCCACCTGTGTTAAATGGACACTTTTCTCCTTGACATTGGGTGGCCGTTTTACACAGGTTCGACTGTATTTTTTTAAATTCATTTTTAGTTAGTGGCTTGCAGAATGCATACATTTTTTCTCTACACACGCTGAGTGCTTTAACATGCTTACTGCATAAACTCTTTTTCTTCACATGCTGACTACACAAACTCTTTCTCTTCACATGCTGACTACATAAACTCTTTCTCTGCTCACAGATTTCCAGCTCCTAGCAAGTCCACAGAGGTGCGAACTTTCCACCCTCGATCTACGGCTGTAGCTGACAAATATCAGCTGAACAAATATGAGAGGACTGTAATGGTAAAGAGTTGTATGTGAGATTGTGTGCATATCTGGGAGTTGTGTGTATGTTTGTATATATCTATGTGTGTGTTTGTGTGTGTCAGTGTGCGTGTGTCGTTAAATGGTGTCACACTCAGAATGTGCAGTTTCTGTCCTTTGATTTGTTGGTTAAGTTGAGTGATAATTCTACATTGTACAGTGCTTTGAGCTTTGTAAGGATTAGGAGCCATATACATTTCTGTCATCACTATTGTTATTATCTTTTTAATTGTTAGTTGTAGTATTTTATTTCAGTTAATGTTACATTAATTGCCACATTGCTATTGCTTTGCTTAGTCTGTCAGTGTGTGTTGACGAATTATAGTCTACAGTGAGTAAACACAACCACTGCTTGATTTCTGAAGAATTAGCTTATAATGATGATAGCACTTTAAAAAAAAATATTCAGGAAAGGAACAGGCAGGCCCCTCTTAATTGCTGGCCAACCAGAATTCTTTATTGATTTAAATTAATTGTCAGCTATGCAATATAATGTTTTACATTGACAGGCAGAGGATGTTCCCACAACTACAGTTCCCCTGATTGTACAGTTTTTAAGGAAGAATTGTCCAGAAGGCGTGGATGTAGCTGTGAAAGAGGTAAACGCCGTACATTATTTTTTGTTGTGATTTTGCAAGATTTACAGCACTGTTTGACTAAGTAGTCTACCTTTGTGTAATGTTTAAAGCTAGAAAGAACTTGTATGCCTTATGTATTCTTTGTATCAGCTAAAAGCAGAACATAAGTGAATGCAGTGCATGCCGTTAACCCTCTTAACTCACTGACTACTGGCCTCTTTCACCAGTCACTAGCTCTGAGTACTGGCATTTTTGGGGGTATTTCAAAACACCACCACAACTCTCAGAATTACCCTATTGTGATTATTTTTTGACCCAGTAAAGTTAATTTCAAACTTAATCTATTCCAAAAAATTTAAGTCGTCTAGGTCTAATAAATACTTTAATTCTTATGATTGTTTCAAAATTGGTTAGAATTTGATTTTCCGAAAAATGTACAGAGACGTGACAGATAGAATGAAATTCACAACAACAAAAATAAAAGTTCAAAGTGTTCTGTTTTGATTTGTATCCATGTGTGAGTGTTTGATGAAAATACAAAGGCCGGTCTGTGCGTTTATTCAGACCCATACACTGAATTACATGAGACAGATGTAGGGAACGAAGTTGTGATTTCGTCACGCAAACAACAACTCCAGTATTTGTGCTAGATCTAACCCTAAAACTACTACTCGGGCCGTGTTTGGGTACATATCCAGGGTCCTAACTAACAGACACATCATATCCTGAGTCACTAGAACTAGCAAAACAAACAGGAGTATCGAAAACAACGAAATTATGTGATTCTTGTTCATGCGACCGTTACTTTGACGCGACTGTCGGATTACTATCAGCTGTATAGAAAAAAACATAACGCGAGTTCCGGTGAGGTCAACCCCAGATGAAGTGACTGTTCTTCACCTTCAATTACTTAAAAAGTTATTACAAAACTTCCGCCAAACTCGGCACGAAACGAAACAAATGGCAAAACTAGCACTGGAGTCTGTTCCCGTACATGTGACGGGAGCACAAGATACGGAACAAAATCGCAAAGTCCATCCCGTCGTGGGTACGGGATCCGTACCTACGAACCGACCGCCCGCCCCGTACCTGTGACGGGAACCGTGGTCAGTGAGTTAATGCTATCAGCGCAGATCTATGTAAATGGGGTCATAGACTTATCAGCTTTCTGCACATTTACTAGGTAGTGTAAACACGGCCTCGCGGGCACTCGCGGCCTTCCGACCGCGTGGTATCGGTAAAATCAGGTTAATTCCGATCGCTGTTTCTTTGCTCTTTCGCTATAAAACACCAAATGCCGTATACCTTGTAAAAGTTCAACTTTTCCTCGTTACAATGGTGTAAGTTGTTTATATGTCCGATTATTAGGAGCTGGAGAATCGCCGACGAAAGCGAAGCCCCTCGCGGTCGGAATGCGAGGTCGGCCGTTTGAAAAATTGACACGCGTGCATTCAAATGCTTCGCGGAATGAGGGATGATTAAATACCGTCTTTTCATTGGCGGAGAACTGTAGAGCTTTAAACGGGCTTTCCCGTGATATAAGTTTAGCCTTTGGCGTCGTTATAGAAAGCTTTTAAAAATACCGTCAAAATGTTTAAAGATCATTTTTTACACAAAATATGTAAAATACCGGCTTATAAAAGGTATTAATTAAAAGATCAGTTCATTTCCTATTAGAATAAAGTAATTAATTTGGAATTATTTTACATCAATCCTTCCGCGAGACTCAGAAAGCATGTGACCCCGCACGCGGGGTACACTACAGTATAAGCCGACTCGCTCGCTGCGGGGGTCGGTGCGGCGGCGGCCGGGTCAACGCTCAGTGTTTTTGTCGAAATAACGACAGATCATCGTGTTTGAAGTGATAAAATACTAATTTGTAAAGATCTCACAGTCTTGAAAAAAATTAGGCTCCATATATTTGTTATAGTGATTGTACTCTGTTAATGTGGAGATGTTTAGTGCACTTGGTACTTTTTTATTGTCTGTCAAACATGGGGTTGCAGCCAGTGACTGACTTTAACAAATTTGATCAAATTTTAAACAACTACAATTTTCTTAAAAATTGACGGAGAGGTTAAAGAATGGTACCAAAATGCTCAGTGGATATAGGCCTTTCAAATGGAACAGATAAATTTGGCATACAGCTAGTTTGAAAATTTAGTTTCTGGTACCTACATTTACCAACAAGATCTGCTTATCTGTGAGAAAGCATGTTGGTGGTTTGTGTATGTCTCCAACTTTGTTATGGTTATATTTATAAAGCACTTTCATTGAGTAGATCTATATTGAGTATCCAGGGTTCCCACGGGTCTTGGAAAACTCTTGGAATATTGTTTTTATTTTCTAAGACATGGAAAACTCTTGAGATTTTGGGAAGTTAGCAAAATTCTTTGAAAAGTGTTGGAAAAACAAATTTTTTACTAGATCTATAGTCAAAATATTTCCTTGAGGTTTAGAAGGCCTTGACTTTACGCAGTCTAAAGTATACCACATGTATTTTGCTTGCTGAAGGAAAATGTTTCTTCCAAATTGACACGTTATTTGTCTTGGAAAATGGAAATCTGTTTTTGAAAACTCTTGAAAAAGTCTTGGGGGAAAAAATCTCAAACTCATTTTCTAGTGAAAATTTTTCTTAGCATTGATATCGACAGACAGAGTTGACCCATTTCTCTCTTTTCCATTACACTTTGATCAGTACCTTTGTAGTGCAGTCAGTTTCTCTACCCCCCGAAGGGTTGCTACTGACTGAAGTGTCTCTAGGCCATTCCCAACGGGAGGACATTAACATGTTCTTTTGCTCAGTCGAATTGTAAATGGGCTGATTCATCAATGTCATGCTCATAACTGTGCCTGAACTGCATATGGAGAACTGCTGCTTTTTCTTTCCTTATCCTTACTATCGTCATTTTTCCTCTACTTCTTTTGAATGTTTTTCACTCTCTTGTGACCCACTATTTCCGGGGTGCCTTGATAGTCGAAGCAGACTTTGTGCTGATAACTAGAGAGTTGAGAAATGTAAGCCTGACTCCCTGTGTGGACTTCTCTGTTGACATCCACCCCTTGGCGCTCATATGACCATATGCAGTTGCGAGCGCCGTAAGAACTCTACTAAACTAAAAAGTCAGTTTCTCTAGTTAAAATAGAATATGTTGTACTAGGTGACCACTTCAACACCAGCTAGGTTTTAGATTATTTTAAAGAAATAGCATTTGTCTACGGGTACCTGACAGGTGTGGGACTGTGCAGAGAAGAAAAATGTCTCTGTAGTCGATGTCAGACTGGGGATTTAAGACCTTTCAGTAGACAATGCTCAGCTCTCATGAGTGATGAATGAAAACAACATAGTTGTGATGGACAGCTTTGCATGCCAAGGTCCAGAACAATGTTGGGTGAAAGGGCTTTTTCCATCTGTGCCCCAAAACTTTGGAACAGTTTGGGTTTAGATGTTAAAATGTTTCTTTCAATTGATCAATTAAATTAAAGTTGAAGACAATGTTTTTCAGGAAAGTAAATTTATAATATAATGCTGGAACTCTATATCTGAAATATCTGTTTAAAAAAAAAAAAAGTAATTTACGCATGTCGTAGTGGTACTGAGCTTTAGTGCTTTTGTGGGGGTGTGTGTGGGGGTGTTTTGTAAGCGCTGCCAAGCACTTTTTGTGGATTCTGGCGCGTTATAAATTTATATATTATTATTATTAAATGAAATCCATAAAAGTTTTTTCTCGTACGAATTTTGAGAAAAATGCTATTCTTTTATTAGGATGTTTTGAACACTCTTGTTCCGATTGTTTGTTCGTCTTTTCTTTGTCAGAAAAGTATTCTATTTTCTTTTAAAGTAGCTTCTGAACCTACCCCAGTATGATTTTCCTATTTGTTTGACCATCTATGGAGAAAAGTAGTGTATGCATAGGTTCTCAGAGATGCCAACCAGTACGATTTTACGTATTTTAGTACGATTTTTTGCCGAAAATACGCGAATACGACTTTTCATGAAAAAATACTCATCCTGGAAAGCGAAAAATACGAGATCCAGTTTTGGCGAGTAAACCTAATTACTCAAGTCTCCTCTTTTGTCAAAATAGTATCAGTATCACGGAACTGAAATATTTGAAGACCAAGTCCGATAAGGTCAGTTAGTTCATTTTTGCCGGTCGCGATTGTGGTATTATATTCGTTTAGCTTTTCCTCCTCCGAGAGTACGTTTCACTTTCACGCGAACAGGCGGCTATGGCGGCAGACGGAAGTGTATGTGACACCGCGGCTTGATCGGGAAAATCAAGATCTACTTTCGCTTTCGTTACCACCGAGAAGTTTGCCAACTGTAGACTGATAACGCAACTTATTTGTGACATTTAGGTTGTGCAGTGTAAATGCTGTGTTGCCGTGCAAATAAAATTTCTCGAACTCGTCTCTGTGCTGTCACTTTTTGGAAAGAAAAGAGAATACAAGCGTCGTCCGATTTTTAGATTGTTGGGCTCGCCATCGTGACCGGTCAATGAACCTGCGCGCATTCGCATCACAAATAAATGCGGCATCGTGTTAGCAAAGACCGTGTTTGGTGGGAGTAACGGCGTTGCCAAGTATAGGACTACAGGAGGGGATTATTTGATATTTTTTTTTTATACACTCGAGGGGGAGCGGGGAGGGAGGAGGTGTGAAGGCAAGACCAGAGGACAAAAACTTGGAGGCAAATTTCAGAATTTTGATTAGAGCTCTCTGCAAAGTGCGCGTTGGTGCAGGCCGTGTGCGGAATCGGGACCCTTCATACTTTGCAAGTCTGTGTAATTGAAATAAAATGTTCGCGTGTCATTAGATGGGTGATAGTTAATTATACCTACTGTGTATGTTGTAGCTTTCTGTTCAAGAAGGGCAGATTTTCAGTGTCACTGCATCTTGCCCTCCCACAGTTGTTACAACTCTCACAGTGCACGAGTCTACTTGAGCCCTTCAAGTTATTGCTCTTCTCTGAGTTTGAGCAATAATTTTAGCCTGTCAGTTCATAATATGAATCATGACAACCAGACTGGTTCTTGATAGTCGAAATTCTTGTTCTAGGCCCTTCCGAACGCTCAAAACAGGATTGATTTTTTATGATAATAATAATGAGAGGAAAATATTATAACAGACTGAAATACTTAAGTCAAACAAGACCCCAGTACGACACTGAACACTGACATGTTGTTGACTGGATTCGTGTTTATTGTATGCGTGTGTGCTCCCTTTTTCGAGCTGGTGAGCTAGTAAATTTTTTTCAGGAAATATTACTGGACACCCTGAACATTTTACTGGTTAGTCGGTTGGTCGAAGAGAATACACATTTTCCCCTGAAAATACACATTTTCATATTTCCCAATACTCATTTCGGTTTTCTGTGGTTGGCATCTCTGGGTAAAGCTTTACTTTTTGTTCCTGTTGCCTGTGTTCCTTATTCAAAGCACTTTTTTTTTCTAGTTGTTTGAAATATTAACTGTCTGCCACGTTATTTCGCTCTTCCTGTCATGGCAATTCCACAACTTTACTCCACAGCCCGACACAGATGAGGAAGAGTTCCGCTTTGTCCCAGATTATGAAGTCAACGATTTACTGGCTGAGAAGGCTGCAATAGAAGCTGGCAAACTGAGAAAGAAATAATGTATATCGTCTTGAGCTTGTGTTGACTTGTGAGTGCTTGAAAAGTCAAATAAATGAATGTGAAGATAATTGTTTCAAAATAGTTTGTTGCTTTCTTTATTCAGATATGAAATCACCTAAAGGAATGACAATAGATGAAAACTCTATGCAGCCACTTAAATTCAAATCATTGTGAATTCAGTAGAGTAGTGAACAACCTGGTGTCCTTAGACTGCACACTTTGCCAAGTTTCTTTCACCTGAAGCCAAACATTCCTGAACAAGCCATGCTTTCTTTTTAGTTTTTAGGTAGAAGTTGAAGTGGCTACCAAACAACTCCTGGGTGGAGTAAAGTCATACACAAAGTGTCAATTGTTTAACTGCAAGACATTAAAATTAAGGGTGAGGGTATGCTATTTGTATTATGTATGCTGTTACGTAACACAAGAGAAATTATGAGACATGCTCTTGGAATTAAAGGTGTTTTTTTAAACCTAGAATGGTAAGCTGCAACAAACTAGGTTAGGAAAAACCTAAAATTGGCCTTTCCAACTTCAACCAGTCTTTTGCTTCTCCGAGGACAATGAGCTCCCTTTAAACACCAGTTTGGGAAGGCATGGAGTTTGTTTGCAAAGCTAAAAAAAAAAACCTCCATAAAAAATGAATACATAATCAATTTCAAAACACAGCAACTACTACTTTTTCCTTTGACTTTATTAAAATGTGAAAATCATATTATACACTCTTTCAGTTCAATACAAGAAAATGGTACATTGTGCATTCATACAATAATATTTAATGATTGCAAGTGGACACTGTCTTGAAATTAACAAGACAAAGCTGCCTATCAACGGAAGGTTTTCAATATAGGCAACAACTTTCACTATGGCAGTGGAATGTGTCATTGTTACAGAAGATCACTGCATACACATTATTGTACAAAGGAAAATGTAACGGTCGCCTTGTCCTCCCTTTCAACACTCACTACTAACCAAGCCTTTTATAGGTACACACTGTAGAGTGTGGAGATTCATTATCAGGTCAAATACACACGTCACAGGATTCTATGCCAGTTGAAATTGTAACAGCATATATTCTTCTTGCATCAAATCAATGATCTTGAGGGATCATTATCAACTCACATAATTCTACTCCAACTGCTGAAGAGCTGAAGAGTTGATATTACCAATAATAGTCCCTGCAACTCTAGCCAGTTTGGCTTTTTGGTCTCATTTTTAGTCTTAGCTCACAACAGGTCAGGAAATATTAATTCGACAGCAGTAGCTCATCTGACATTGAAAACTTTTGCCAGTTACATGATATTGTCTTAGAAGATTTTTTTTTATCCTACTTACATTTTTTTGGAACAATTTTGAACATCAAAGTCTGCTATCTCTGCTGGACCAGGTGTTGTGAGATCTAGGCCTAGCCCAGTTACTTTATCTAAAGAAAAGTACAGACCAGCGTGAACATAGTGAAATCGGTGGGACACGGAAATCTTTTCTAAATGTAAGAATTCCGCTATGCAGATGTTTTAAAACTACAAAGAATACAGTTTAAGAAAAAAATTTGGACCTGGAAGTTGGTTCACTATGAGCACATTTTGTTATGTGATTGCTAGACTAGATCTAGGTCCACACGATTCTGGCCTGCATTGTGCAGACAAGCCTTGATGTGTTTTTCTTTGTAAACAAAGCTTTCCCATTCTCACCGTAAAATAACATTCCCTTTTTAGCTCAAGTTTGTGGAGATTAAATTAAATAATGCAAAATTGCTTGCTTAATTTTACATGTTATTCTCTTTTACTTATGTTTACTTTCACAAACAAGCTTTTTCGTCTCTTCTGGTATCATATATGCATATAACGAACAGTGTATGCAAAGTTTCTCACAGATCTATGGCTATGTAAAATAATACCTTTCGTCAGCTGTCAAAATGCACTAAGCCTAAAATTCGGAGAAAAAAGAATTATTGTAGTTTCGTAATATGTGATGCAATAGTCTCCGCCTAAGATCCCAGTGCTTGGGAGCAAAGAAATGCAGGATCTTAGGCGAACAAGGATCTTAGCTGATGAACCCAGGGGAAAATCTATGGTGACCCATGTTAAGGCTCACAACTGGTAAAATGGTCTCCCTCTACTCTAAAATGAACTGACATGACCCCTGGGTGGGTTTATCATCATGGCGAGCAAAGATATCAATGCATGTGCTCAAATATTTTGTCAAAATTCAAATTCTAAATGTTGAAAAAAGCAAGTAAAAATATATATTTACGGTACAATTGTTAAAATAATTCAACAGTTTTTTCTCTCTCCTGAGAAATTTTGCTATCAGGCCTTGGAACATTTCAACAGCTTGTTGACGATTTGTGTTGCTTCAGTTTGACATTGGTTGAAATGTTGTCTCTCTTACAAAGACATTACTGTCCCCATCCCAGGGACACCTTTGTTCTCCCTGACAAATATATATAAGCAGTAAGCATGAGAATCTTGGGAATACTGCCAAGCTTGTGATCAAAAATGGCTTTTAAGTTTAAAGAGTACCATTATCTCTTGCACCTGGAACATCCTTTATTAAAACCACTTTTTTCCTCCTGAAACTTCACATAATCTCAACAAATCTCAACTTCCAAAATTCATGGAAATTAACTGCATATATATGAGAAAGACTAATTGTTCTATAATAAATGTCTTCCAGCCTGAGATAGTAAGAGACACTCAGACAATGCCAAAATGAATGACTTTCACATTGCCTCCACCAGTCCCTCCTCCATCATCTTCATCCTCTCTTTTGGCTCCATTCCTATCTGCAGCTGCTGCTCCACCTTTTAAAAAAGACACAATGAAGACACTATTGAATATATGAAAAGGGAGTGGGAGGATTTGGGTAAAACGAAGTCATGAGAACTTTTTTGGGGCGTTCATCATGTTAATAATCATAGTATGGCAGATTTGTCAGTCAATGTCTTTTCAACAAAGAGTAGATTTAAAGCATTTTCACAATCGAGATCAACTATGAGTAAATAGACATTGTTTTTGTTCTTTATTTGTACATATATAATGAAAAATTTTTAAATAAGAATGAGTAAACATGAAACATGCATTGAAAAGACACCCCATACACACCAAAGAGTAAAATAAAACAAAAATAAATGCAAAGACACCTAAGCATTGCAGAGTGGTCTCTTGTCTACTTTTGAACAGACTTCATTAACAGCTTCACCCTGTTAATAACATTCAATCTAAAGAAGTCAGCCTGCGCAGGATGTGATGTACGAGATCATTTTTTTATAAGACCACAGCAAAGAAAATAAAAAAAGTTGAAAAATCACAAGCCTATTACCTTGTGCACCCGGTAAACTTGGCTCCATGAGAGCAGCTGTATAGTCACTAATGAGTTCATCTTGGAGGTTGAGCTCACTCATAGTAGACAGTCCTCTGTGCACACGTTTGAAAAAAAAAAAGCTCTGATCAATGTCAACAATACATTTTATCATGGCAAACAAAACAAAATTCATATAATTTCAACTGAAAAGGTTTCTATTGTGTGATGGTTTTGGTTAAACTCATTGTCATTGCAAAAAATGATCCGAGTTTGATTCATATGCTGAAGAAAAGTATTTCAAAAAGCATTAGTATCTCCATTTCTCTTGTATTAAAATCCAGTTTCCAACTTGTTACAGTTTTTGTCATAGCTGTCAAATGAGTTACAAAATCTTCCCTTTGAACCAAAAATTATTACTGTTAATGCTCTTGTTCCGTAGAATTTTAGCTTCATTTTGTGCTATTCCCTGTTTTCGTGTCTGGACGTAAGTGCTTGGAAAATAACTGACGTCAAAACCAGAAATAACAGAGTTAGTCCAATATAGCAGTCTCAATATACAGAGAGAAGAAAGTCCACAAGCTATTGGATTGCTAACAACAATAACAACCCTGCAGAAGTCTGACAACAGTTTGATTCTGTGGGGGAAGCCTATTTCATGGAGTACCTGTGTTTCTCTGCCAGGGTGCTCTATCTCACTCAGCACAGGTTGGCCTGTCAAGCAGGGTCAAAATACCTCACCTGAATAATCTACATTGAATTGATGAGGTTATTATTAAATATTTACAATCAATCAGTCCTACCCATTGGCAAAATGTGCATCAATACTGGCTTCTGACAGCTCCCTTAGACGCCTGGACTCTTCAGTTTCCACAGAGTAGCTCTCTTGTTGCCATGTCATCTGGCCTGGCATTGGCACCTGAACAACACCGAAAATATGTACTGTTCAGATATTGAGTTAGCAATGTTATTCAGTCTAGCGTGCGTATTGCAAAATCAGCAAGAGAAAGAACATCTTTTTGTTATGAACTAATTTCATTATATACAGTACATGTTTTATGAAGAAAAAAAAATTTAACAACAAATCCAGGTCCTGGAAATCTGTCTGCTATAGGCGTGTTTGCTATACTATGTACGTGCTAGATTGCATGTATGTAGATTAAGGCACACAATCCACAGCCCAATTTACAAGATTTGCGATCTCTCAAGAAGACATATATATCACTGTTTGTATGACAAAAGTATTTGGAGAAAATGATTCTACAAAGTACACGTCTGTGGCTCAGAAACAACATGTATGAATTTAACACTTCTTTCAACAGTTTAAGAGTGCATACTGTTCAATCAGGGCTGTGCCAAGGGTAAAGTTGTTCCCGCATCCGATCCGGACATTGAGGATAGCCTTGTTAGTGAGACAACTTCCTGGGCCTTCAGTATATTGTGGTAGGGTGGCCAGTTCCTTTCCACGCTGCCTTAACTTTCCCAACTCGAAGTCAGGTACCCATTACTGCTGAGTGGGCAGAAGTGGGCAAAAAAAATGCGTGTCTGAACCGAGGCTCGAACCCAGACATTCCGCTTCGGAGATGAAGGCACTAACCGCACTGCCACCGCACCCTATGTGCCAAGGGTAGCAGCTTCAAATGTAAGCAAGCACTTTGAGCAACCATAATTTGTTCTTCTTTTATACTCACACCAAGACGTCATGTTCAGAACATGTCATTTTTATTATTGATTTTTTTTTTAAACTGCTCATGTTAGTCACACCTTTCTTATACATTGTAATGAAAACTTGGATCCAACTAATTTGAAAGTATGACCCAACAAACTTTGTAAGAGGCAAGTTTCACTGTATCAAATGAGATTTAACATATGTCCTTTGTGGCAAAAAACCGGGAGATCAAGTTTAAGAGAAACAAACCGACAAAACATTGATAGGACAATAGGTATCAGAATTAGAAACCTGAAAAAATATTTTTTAAACTTAAAGGATCACTCTCAGGAACTTGTGGTAACTTACACCTGCATGAGGTATGATGATTCACCTGCTACAACAAAACTTTGCACTTTCATTTCAACAAGACTGGTTTGTAGAAGGGTTTTATTGATGGGTCCTAGTCCTGTACTTTCCCTCTGGTTTCTATCTATTTTGTTTTCTCCCAGCAGTAAAATGTCATAATTAGCGTGTCAATGTGCAAGTTCTAGGTAATTATGTGCTACAGGCCTGCCCATAGCTCAAGGTATTTAGAAGGAAATATTGGCCCAATCCTAGGTAGAGAGACCCAATACTCTATGGGAACTTTGAAGACCTGTAGCTAACAGCAACCTTCACACTAGACACAGAGATGTCCATTTAGAAAAGAACAAGAAGAAGTGTCATTGTGCTTCTTCACTCAAAACAAAATATTTTTTATTATATAAATGTAACAAGTCCCAAGAGCTGCATATCACAATAAAAAATATTAGCTCTCACAGTGTTTTTAAGATAACCCAAAAATTGAAATGTTCAGGAAGATTAAAATTGCTTCAGTGACCCCACTAATGTAACCAATAGCATAATGCCAAGCACCTAGCTCTAGTATTACAAGAAACAGAGATACAAAGATACAAAAAAATTGCAGAATATAAATTTATGCCAGAATTATTTCCCAACACAGCACTCACTTCATCGATCAAGTTCTCCTCACAGATCCTCTCCCGGTAAGTGTTCCGGACTACAGTGCCAGCACTCATGAAATTTGAGTCGTCATCACCATCATCCAATGTGTCTGAGTAAAACCATCCAAAGTATTAAAAGCAGAGTATTGTGAATTCTCAAGATAACTATTGAGAACAATGTTGACTACGAGGATATAACACAAATATAACAATATTTGTTTATTCTACAGGCAGAAAATTCTCACTTAGCAACACTGATTAGGCACTTGACAATGAAGTAGGTCAAACTATACAAAACAAAATGTGTGTCATAACGGTGAAATCAGGCATTTGTCAAATCAATGAAGTAAAAAAAAACTGACAGTTTTGCATCTGCTGTGCTATTTTTATCACATTTTTTAAACACATTTTGGGCTCAACACCTTTTATATCCATTAAAAAATACATTTCTCCATAGAGCGTACTGATAAACGTTGAAAAAAAGAAACAAAAATTATAAATTTGCAGTTTCCAAGAACACTCAAGGTTTGGAAATCACCAAGCTTTCGCAAACATTTTCTCGCTAATTTTACCTCTGACACCACGTGACTCCACCTCCTTTAACCCCAAACTTCTGGACCTCTATTCAAGATAAGGGTACATTTTTCATCAAAAGCAAGGTAAATGAACAGGCTTTAAGATAATATCAATAACTACATACGCCCAAAAATTTACAAGCGCCTGATTCCATTGTGTTGTGACAAAAAAACAAGAAAAAAAACAAACAAAAGAAAGTATGCTCTCTAATCATCATATATGATCCAGTATCTCGAATAGCCAAAACTGTATTGCAAGGACTTAACAAACCATAAGTCAGAATGCAAACAAAACAAACAACCCAAAATATGAAGAGATTTATCCATAACACTGACACCCATACACTATTTTATTTAGGCTCTGTTCTTAAAATAAATTGATACTGTGATCTGTCAATTTTCCACAAATCAAAAGATTGTGTAGGCCTGCATTTTGCTTCCAAATCAAATCTTTTCCAGAAACAAAATACAACACTCACCAAATCCCTCTGTTTCTATCTGCTCAGCCTTTCTCTTGGCTACTTCAGCCAACGCTGTCTCTCCCCGTTCTGCAGCCATATAATGAATATCCTAAAAGTCGGAAAGGAAAATTATTTTTATTGATCATGAGATCCATTTAAATATTTAAAACTATAGGATGCAGCTATGCGGTAAAAAAAGAAAAGAAGAAAAGATAATTTCAGATGTTAGCATTGTAAAATTTCCTCTGCTTTCAAGGCTCATAAATTTTCACTTTAAAAATAAAAAAGCCTTGAAAGCTTCTAAGGCATACACAATTAATGTCAAAACCACATCCTGTTCCATCTATTGCAAAAGGACTGATGTCTGATCATAGTGGTTGTCTCTAAAAAGTACTCAACATTGTCTGGGAAAGCACAGTGACTAGTTCAAAAGGGGTTTTATTTATTTATTTTTTTTGTTTTGTTATCTAAGTGGTTTACCCCCCAATCAACACAATTTACATCATTTAGGAGGCCTTGCTTCTTACCCTGCATGTCTGGGATAAACCGAGCTAAGAAGGATACAACATCCCAGCAGAAGGACTAAGAGAGCCGATAAAAATTTTACTCCACACGAGAATCCAACTCAAGACTCCTGCGTGTGACAGCCAAGCTACTGTTACCACCACACAAAGGACACGTTTTTTTTTCAAAGTGGAAGATCATGATTCAAGAGAACAGACCACATGTAAGTCTGAATTTCATTTCAAAACCACCTGACTGTAACGTAACAGAATGTCAGCAACCAGCACTGTTTGGAGTTTTCTTTTCGTTACAGACTGTGAATATAGGATGGATACAACTCATATTAAAGATAATCTATTCTTTGAAAATTGGAATGATGTATCAAAGAAGAATATACATGGACCCCCATTAATAAAAAATGGACAGATAACTAAAATCAGAATGGAGGAAAATCCATAAGACTGAGTTTTTTCCTCTCTAAATATTATAAATCTACCAGGAGTGGATCAATCAAAAGAAAAAAAAGGAAGGTTGGTAAAAAAACACAAAATAATGTCACTGCCAGACACCTTAAATAAAATCTCACCATAAATAAGTCACGAGCTCCCATGTCCACTGCCAGAAGAAAAGCTTTGTCAAACCGCACGTACCTGTAAAATAAAAGGAATATCATTACTTTCAGAAGAGATAAATTCCCACTAACCAACAATGCTGTTAATGCCTCAGCAGAAATGTTCTAGAAATGAATTACTTAAAGAACACACGATTGAGAAATATTAAAAAGTATGAAAACCCAAGGAAAAATTTTGCTTTCAAGGCTGTAGGAGCATAATTTCATGTGAAAAAGGTACATCGTCTTAATAAAGTAACAGTTCTATTAATGGACTTCACTGTCATAGCTGTTTTTTTTATCTCTCAATGAATAATCATTAGACAATTCACAATCAGCATTAAAACGATAAATTTTATTATTTACGAAGAGTGTTCTTAATCATTGTGAGACTTCAAACTGTTTGCAAAAGTTACACCAAAGAAACCATACCTGAGGAGAAGATGAAAGAATCTCCTGGCTAAGAGTCCCACGGGCTCTCTGTATTCAAGAATTGTAGCTTCAGAAATTGCCGGTTTAGGAGCATAAAATGTTGCTAAAGCTACTTCCAACTGGGCTGAGGAAGTGAAATAATGGTAGGATAAAATTATACGAACTGCAGTGAGAAATGCGAAATACGATTTTCGTTCTACTGCAAACACTAAATGAAACTCGGTTTAACACTGATTTCATAACCTGTTCATAACATAACTGATAACGTAGATGCCTATCTATACAGGAAACTGATTACAGTTTATTCAGTTCTGGTTACATCCAAACAGCCCTTGTTTATGTGTTTATGCTTTAAATTGGCTGCATGTCTAAGAAGAATTCAAATTCTATAATACTTTCAGAGGATCCAAGAAGCACTGGACTAATCAATTTATTTATATGGTCCAATTTTCCACAGCTACAAGGTGTGAATGACCTTCATACAATAACAACAATATGAACAGAAATCCGCCGTCATTACCTATCTCATAGCTTACTCGCTTTAAGGAAAGAAGAAAGAAATCATCTCGCCATTTCATTTCAGGCAAATTTAATAAAAATAATTAGTTGAGGACTGACCTCTCATTTTATCAAACATTTTAACAAAAATTATGCCTAGTTTTTTTTATACATTTAATCCCTACTTCATGAACATAAGGCAACTTATTCCTTCAAAATATAAAATTCTAATTCTAAAATTAACAAAAACATAATGCTTATCTCACTCACCTTCTCTTTCTGCATTCAAAGGCATTCTCAGTAAATGATTGACAATGGTGGACAAGCAAGCATAACAGGCCGGACCTTCAGTATCCCATTTCATACTACACAATAATCCCACAGCCTGGAAATCGAAGGAAAAAAAAGTAGTTCTTCAACAGGGCTTCATTACAGAGTTAAAAACATACTTGAGTTATCGAACGGCTAACAACTTTAATGAAAATACAAATTGAGACCACACAGGTAAACCCATTCTCAACACCTCATTGACTCACTACATTGCAGTCACCTTTCCCTCTCAAATCATGACCAGTGCATGTTTTAAAAAACAAAACAAATTTAACTACCAGTATCATCATGGAGACCAATGGATCAGAAAATCTTATTTAGAAATGAAAATGATTGTCTTTGCAGCAACATGGTAGTTCTATAACTTTCCTTCCTCCTTGTTTCTCACATATGATCATCAGTTTATGATGGACAAAACTTTTAGTATTACCTCATCTACTTGACGGTGCCTGATGTACTCCTTGACCAACTCCAAACAGGAAAACCTGTCCTTCGTGCGTACACCCAGGTGGAATTGTAACAATGCTGCAGGACCCCTACAAAAGGAAACCAAAGATTTTTTTTAAAATGGGTTTGATTCAGTGAGTCTCATGTCCACACATTATTACTATAAGACAAACTATAATATAAAACTAGCAACAGAAATCACTTACAATAATTAAACTAACAGTAGGTTTCTTTACATAGATAAGAAAGGAGTGAAATTATTGTTTCATTGCAGCTGCATTCATTCTTCACAAGTGACATTTCTAAAGTTTTGCATCATAACACACACAAAAATAACTTCTTAGCATTTCAAAGGGATTTGCATTGTACTTATTACTAAGTCCTTTAAAGAATCCTCTATCATATCAGAAAAGCAGGGCATAACAAACTTTAATCCTATTAATCTAAAAGCCTTCACAACAATGATCACCACAATGTAAATACTTGTTAAAAGACAGGAACACTGCATCTGTGTTGGTGGTCATAAGTTCTGACGAGTGAGATCCAAATGGACACCAGTCAAGTTCATTCAAGGTGACAGAAGTTCTGAAGTAAAAGGAAAAGGTGTTAAATATTGGTTTTAAAAACATAATAACTGTATGATTCACTGAACACAACAAATCCACACATTCTTTAGCCTTCACCACCCCTAGTGGAGTGTAGGAAACAATATAGATCCATCCAAATGTCTCTTTCCTGAGCCTTCTTCTCCAGTCTTCCTATATCAGCCTTTCAGGTTCTTCACCAAGTGCTCTTTGGATAACCTCTTTTCTCTTCTTTCCTTTGGTATTCCAGTTAAGGGTCTGCCTTGTTACATATCTTCCTTGTTAAGTGTTTCCTACTCAATTTCTATCATATTGTTTTGCTCCTATTTAAAGCTTTGAATAGATGTCATCTCTCTATTGTGAGAGACTTCTATTACTGAGTCATTGTATGTGAAGGATTCTCTGAGGACAAGTATTTATGAAGCTTTGCATTTTCCTTATACCTTATAACAATATAAGTCCCCCACTTCACAGTCCAGTACAACAGGAGCAGTTCATCTTTGCTGTTGGGTATTCTAAGCTTAAACATAAATTTGAAATTGCCTGTGCTTCAGATATTCTTCAGCTCTAAGAAATGAACAGGTTACCACCCCCCTCCCCTCCCGCCTCAAAAAAAAAATCACCTGTGACACATGCGCACGCGCACACACACACACACACACACACACACTGATACACACACACATACACACATGCACACACACACAAAATAATTTCTTCCCCAGTGTAACAAACCGACACATTGATCCGAAAAAGAACTTTGAATTTCTGTACATGGACGAAACTGTTTTGTCAGCATCATGTAGAGCGGTACAAGCTGTATTAACCATAATAAAAAATAACCACAAGCTGACCAAAATAGTGACAATTGCTGTGGAGCTGGGTTGGAAATCTTTTTTTTTTTTCATTTACACATTCAAGATTTGATTCTAAGGGGGGAAAAGATGTTTTAACTATATTATGTTTTCTGTCATCCAAGAATATCTCCTTTCTGGAAGACACTGGTAAATCTACTATGGAAAAAGTTTTATGTGACACCCACATACACAAACCTCTTGTTCAAAATCCATAAAATGAACCATAAAAAAAGGAAATAAATGCTTTACTTCAAATAAATCTTCAGACATCTAAATTGCCAGCCATTTAATTTGTAAACATTTTCTTTACAAAATGTCATTTTGTACCAACAGACCTGAAAAACTTGCTGATTCTCAGAAATTTCTCTGGTGAAGGCTCCTCTGCGACCAGCTGAATCTTTACAGGACTCAGAGCACGGTCAAATATCTGCACAATGACATTTATCAGAAATTGTGTTTAGGAATAGAAAACAAAGTATCTTTTTGTTTCCAGTCTTATTTTATTTGAGACAAAACCTACAATCTAAAATAATCATGATGAATGATTAATTGAGACACACTTTTAACATTAATCAGAAACAGGTAATTAACTTAATGATTATTATTTCTTGAAACTTTCATATTATTTTTAATACACAAGACTGTGACTTAAATACAAAAAAGGCATGTAAAATTAGTAAGAATAAAATTAATCCTTTTTCTAAAGAGTATTAACAAGAAAACGATGCTTTCATTTTAATGAATCCCAAGAACTCTAAGTTAAGATTAAGAACAAGTCCATAAATGAGTGAGAGAAAGAAGACTCAACAGTCACTGCATTTATTAGAAAAACAAACAACAAGAGCAGTGAGTACGCAAAACTAAAATATCTCAAATAAACCAATCAGCATGGAAGGGATTTGAAAAAATACGACAAGTTTCTATTGATCATCACTATGCTGAAAATAATTGTAAAAAAAATAATTTCCTAAAGCAAAATCTTTTTTACCACAATTGATTCCTACCTGTATATCAGCTCTTGCACTTGCAACAATCACAAGATTTCCATGGGGATGCCACGCTATACAGGAAGGAAGCTGATGGTGGAATAGATATTCATTACGGAGAGGGTGAAAAATACATGCAGTAAAACCCTGGTAAATTGAACTTCACAGGACCAGAGGATCTCTTTGTGTTAAGCAGATTGCTAATGAAAAGATCAAAAATGGGAGGCGACTTCTTTCTTACTGTTCAGATTAGATGATATGCCTTGAGTAATCTATTGTTAGTCATTAAACAAATAAAGTGAGTAAATCTAGTCAACAACATGTCAGTGTCGCACTGGAGGTTTGTTTGATTTAAGTATTTCAGTCTGTTATATTTTCTTCTCATTACTAGGCCTATATAAAAAATGAATTTTGCTTTGAGCGTGCGGAAGAGCCTAAAACCAGAATATCCACTGTCAAGAACCAGTCTGGGTGTCATGATTCATGAATGTGAAAGACAAAAATTATTGCTCAAACTCAAAGTAGAGCAATAATTTGAATGGCTCAAGTAACACTGCATGGGTCTACTTGAGCCATTCAAATCTGGGATTTGGCAATCACTGAGTACCACGGCTATGACTCTGTTCACTGAAAAGTCTCTCCGGGTTCATTATTCTGTGGGCAGGTTTAATTTACGACTGTTTTCCTATTGTTTACTACCTTCACGGCACCTTTACTACCATTTACAACCTTTATGACCAGGGCGCTGAATTTACTACTTTTTTACGACTTTACGACCTTGCTGGACACCCTGAATGAGGTTCAAATTAGGGGGTTGTGGCTGTCTATCTGACAACTTTTCCAAAGCTACCACTCAGTTTTTGAACAAAACATGGAATTGATACAGCTGCGTATATTTCTACTTTTCAAGCTTTTATCAAACTTATATACTCCAAGGAAAAGCGTGAATTTGCTGCTGAAACCAACCATCACTGATGTAGGGTGTATTTGAAATCAATTGCAGGGGGTGGGGGGGAGGGGGGGATTTTGTACCGAAAGTGCTGTCAAACCCCTATTCTTTGTTCCAATACATAGTATCAGTTCTTAAGTCTGTACATTTCCAAAACGCATAAATTCATTGGTAAAGGATAAAGGATGAGTGTTATAAATTATAAAGAAAGATCACACATGAAGAGAGATGTTTTCTCAAAAGTCTAGCTTCTGACAAACTCTTTACGAACTCTTTACCAACAGGTAAATATTCAAATGTAAACTCCATCATAAAGACAAAAACAACTCACCACAGCTGCTCGTGTGTAGAGAGTCATCTTGCGATAGTCATCGTACATGACCTGGAAGACACATTAGCACGATAGCTTAATAACTTTAATTTTTTTCACACGATTATCCTTCCATGTTTTGGAAAAATACGTCTTCTTTTATTGTCAGGTTATTTCTTTTTCAAGCTTTAGAACTTCTATCCCCTCCTTCCCCTTTTTTTTGTGCCGCCCCCCAGAAATAAATAAAAAGAAAGTTATAAACTGCATGTTGCCAGTTTGTTTTAAAAGGAATGTTACAAAAAATAACCAAAAACTTACTGCAAATCATGTCAAATTCGTGATACCCAAAAATACTCAAAATACTACCTATTCCATAAACTGTACAACAATCAAAAAGCAAATTTATTGCACAGGAAAAAAATAGTACCGGTATGGCAAAAGGTCAAAGGTTAGTCCAGATTCGAGAAACGAAAACTAGAAAAAAATCTATTCCAGATACATTCTTGTTTAGACAACCTTTAATTCTCTTTTTTTTTATGATTTGAAGACTGTAAAAATAGTATAGTATTTGAACCGAATTCCTAAATTCAGGTGATTTTGTACATCTACCCAAAAGACGTTTGTTTTAACAGGAGATGACACTGAGGGAAACAATCCTTGATATACTCATAATACAATGTTCAAATACTTATAGCGCCTTCTCACCAATGAGCCATCAGACAATCCGATGAGAAGTTTGTCCTCCTGAGGGTTCCTGCCTTGGCACACAATGGTGTCTGTATGGACATAAGAAAATACATGTTGTTTAAGCCTTTTGGAGTCAAATTCTTCACCAACAGTAGCAGCTAATTCCTTTAAATTCCTGTTCAGTGATCAATCTTTATAAAAAAAGCCAAGCCTAACATTAAGGAAATCTTGTGGGGAGGAAGAAGTGGGATGTGCTACACAATTTTTTTCCAGCATGGTTTTGGTCGAGTTTACCTCCAGCATTGCATTTTTTCACAAGCTGGTTTTGGTCAGGATGAACACCCACATTGCATTTTTAGTGCCCCGTTTTGGCTGGCCAGGCTTAGCTTTTTACTATAACCCCTAATTTTTCAAGCACTTTGTTTTGCAAAGCTCCGGACACTTACAAGCAGTAACTAGCACAAACTTCGAACAATATTTTTCTTTAAAAACGTAAAAGCCTTACTTTTCAGGGGAACAGTCACAACAGATGCTGTCTGAATCTGCAACAAAGAAGAGATTCATGGTGCTCAGGATTGTATAGACTTCCAAAATTAAAACAGTTATCTAGCCTGTCATCCGTGTACTACAATGTAAATACCATTTTCTTGCATCTTGTCCCTTTAGCAATACTATTTCTTTAAATATCTGACAGAATATGCACAATTACATTGAATACATTGAATGTGAGTCTTCTAGATCAGGAAAGTGAAAGATTCACAGAAACACTTATCCTCAAACTGCAAGATTTTACTTGCAATAAGAATTATTTCAATGTTTCTTTTTTTTTGGAAAAATATGCCCTCAAGCAGTAAGATGAAAATGTATCTGATTTGTAATAAGTACTATACGCTCTTAAAAGTGAGAGAAAACCCTACCTTTCCTCTGATTATTTCATATGTGCACATTCTTGCTTTCACTTCTCCATGTCCTTTGGTCTGCTGCTCAACAGAAAAAATCCTGTGAGGCTGCAAAAGACTTTAGAGGAAAACAAAATAAATGACATCTAAACTTTTGCTTAAAACTACCTTCGGTTTAAACAGAATGTGTGTACATGCAAATCAAAATCCCAAATATATAATATTTACAAAATAACTTTTACAATCTCTGTTCATAGAGAGCCACTGAGAAGTTTAACAAGGCAATATCCCTTACAGAGGCATTCAGAGAAACACTTTCTCTACAAAGCGATATTCTTTAATAGCTTCAGTGTATACTTAAAATACATACAGTAAAAGCTAATTAAGAAAACAAAAGCATAAATGAAACGCAGTTTTATCATACTAAATATCCTGAGATAATTTGCATTTTGAGAAAAAAATTATATTTTAAATTATACAATTCTTTTCATAAAAGTATAGAAAGGACAGAGTCTTCCAAAAATGTAAAGATTTGACTTATACAAGTAGTACAATTTGCAATGGCACCCTCAGATGTCAAATAGAATTTGGAGGGACATACTTACATTTCAGCACAGAGAGAGAGAGACAGACCAAGTCTCTCATCTTTTCTTTATAATCAGTTCTTTGATTTAGATGGAAAACTATTACTCCCATTTAAAAGGCAATTTAAAAAACTCCCCATTAATTTACTCATTAATTCAAAAAGCATGAATGGGATACATTTCTTGTGCGAAGATCATCAAACATTTTCAAATCATTGTTAAATACATGTACTAAGCCCATACCTGAACTGAGAATGCAATGGATCACAATCAGTTTTCAAGTAAGTCATAACGTAAGCCATGGGGCTGAAAAAAAGAAAAGAAAACCAGACATAAAATCTACTGAGTGGTAATAAATCAAACATATATTACTTCCTTAAATTAAATAACAACTTCTCCACTCCCCCTACACTATACAACACACATAAGACTCCACATTAAGGGTAAAGAGAAAAATGAACGTACAAACAACAGCAAGACAACTTGTGCATTTCAATCATCACAGCAAATCACACATGCACTCACAGGAAATCATTTGTTGGAAAAACAAATTTTCACAACACAAAAGTATTATATTACACAATAAACACTATGAAATCAACACTGCAAGTATTTACATTCTTAAAACTGGCATATTTTATTTTTTCATTAATAATAAATAAGAAACAGCATTTGTATAACGCAAATTCCAGATCAACACCAAGCTCTATGCCCTTTTCAATCTACATTATTTCCCCAGCAGACCTGATAGCATTCTGAAATAATCTCACCTTCCTGGGAAGCATACCCTGCAAACTGCCATTTCATACCAACAAGATTTGCCACTGTCTATTGCCAGGTACCCATTCCCACCTGGGTAACTTGAGGAAAATTTGTGTAAAGCGCCTTTTCCAAGGACACAACATCGGGCTTGAGGCTCCAACCCCCGAACTTGCAATCTCACAATTATGTATGACTGATGTTATGAAATGTAAAAATGGGAATGAACTATTTTGCGAATGTTGAAATAACGATTCTTTAATATCACAATTATTTCCCCTTCTTGATACGTCACATTTTGTCTCGTCTTGAATTCACACGATATTTCAGTGTAAAATAAACAACAATAAAATCAGTTCACCGGCAGGTAGGCAATAGAGCGTTAGTGAGTTTTCGTCTTCTTTTCAAGTATTAATCTTTTTATAGTGTGAGGCCATATGCAGCCGTCACACTGACCATGAGACTACGGTACCGATGCCATTCCTATCTTTTAAATTCATATAAGGAAACTTATTAACTTCACATAAGGCACAGAATATAATGCTCCATACCCATTTAAGGAAATGATGACAATGTTTGCTCTATCCTTGTCACTTGAGATAGGACTCCAGGGCCAGGCCTCCCCGCTCTCCACTGACCACCATATCAGCAGCTAGTGAAGGAAAAAATTTAGCCATGGTCAGGGGTGAGCTCACTAGAGACGACAAAATTATTTTTTTTTAACCCAAACCTACACACATAAATTTCAAGAAATAACCTAAAATCATAGATTGACAATCACATGGCAAGGGATGTTGATTTGTGTAACAACGCAGTGGAATCACGTGCTCGTCAATTTTTGGGTACGTGGACTTATTGGTATCATCTTAAAGCTTGTTCATTTGTGTTGCTTTCAATGAAAGAAATACCTATTTATCTTGAATAGAAGTCAAAATATTTGCGATAGAAGGAGGAGGGGTTTCAGTGATAAAAATAGCATAGCAAAAAAATGGCAACCAAAAGTTGACAATTTCAATAGCTTGAGAGTCCCTGACGATGATCAAATTCCATATTTTGTACCTTTAATCAACGTTTCTCTGTAAAATTTTCATGGAAATGGGTATTTATATGGACACGAAAGGTGTTAAGCCAAAAAAATGAAAATTCGATAAAAATTTTCAAATATTTTCAAACTGGTTGAAAAGTGCCTGTTTTTTTTTCAAATTCATTATTTTGACGAGTGCCTGATTTCACCAAGATGCCTCACAATTAGTGTTTTATGATGTGTGTTTGTGTGTGTGCCTGCACGTGTGTGTGTGTATGTGAGAGAGAAAGAGAGAGAGAGAGAGAGAGAGAGA
>NW_004797563.1:398489-402790 GCF_000002075.1 Aplysia californica | reverse complement strand
GAGAGAGAGAGAGGATGCAGGGATGAGAGATTGGGGGGATGTGTGTGTGTGTGTAGGGGGGGGGGCCTGAACATGGTTAAGATTAGGTTTTTTTTTAAAGGTTAAGTACTTGTACTCATCACTAAACAGTCTGACATGAGACATGAAGCAAAAATATTCAAATGAAGACTAAAATTAGGCTTATCAAACACTTGCTGCATTCAACAACAAAATTATTAATACTTAAATACACAGTCTTAGAACATATTTACACACACACACACACACACACACATCGAGACACACACACACACACACACACACATACATACACACACACACACACTTAGAATACAATATGAAGACTTGCCATGTCTTGTGATGTATTCAGGGACATTTTCCTGTCTAGCCTTCTGCCTTTAGGTCCCGGGATGTCTAATTGTGAGATCTGTTAAGCAACGAGAAAAACTTACATACAAAAGAATAAATAAGAATTACATCATCACCTAAGCAGCAAATTCCCACTTCCATCGACAGCATAACAAAATACCATTAACTCTTCAAAGCAAAACACAGGACCCTACAAATGGACAGACACCTAAACATTTTCATGGTACAATGTCAAGTAAAGACATTTATCACAGTTTCAAGCATGAACAATTCATATATCACAGACTGTGAACTCATTTTTTATGAACTTTCATGGTGTCTGCTTTCAAATTGTTCCCTCCTTCATTTTTTAATGTAAATCATTACTTCAATAAGCTGGAATTTTTTTTCCACATCTTTATCTTCATTTGCAAAACCATAACACCAAAAGACCTTGTTACAGCACATCATTAGCTCAGTTGGTTTTCAGTTGAACTAAGGAAAAAATGACCCTGCTTTGAATCCCCATCTGGGTATTCTTGTGGAATTTTCAAAGCTTTCAACCCACCTGGCTTGGTTTTATCAGAGATGGACTTTGAATCTAGAGGCACCTTTTCTTAAATGATTTATCAGTATTGAAAGAGGCTTTAAACCTGTACACTTACTTTCTTTTCTAGATCGTACCACGTTAACTTTCAGTAACAAATTGAAACAAAGAATTATCAAAGATCCCAAAAATAATGGACTAGCCTGCTAGAGTCTGAATAAATTCAGGAATAATCTTCTATCTAAAATTAATTATGAGTGTACTTGTTTAAGAAATATACACATAACATTCTGAGCATCATAAGAAACTCTCAGTCACTTTTGTGTAGTCATAAGTTTTATTCAGTAGAAAAATGAGAAAGGAAAACTAATAGACCCCTATCTCTCACACACAATGACCAGATATTTACTTTTCAAAACAAAAATGGGATTGAGAAAATTGATTTAAAAACCTTGGGTTCCCAAGCAGACAGCTTCTCTAGACGCTTTGCAGCTTCACTGAGAGGTGGGCGTTTTGTGAAATATGCAAAGTCTACACGGTTGGAATGGGAATGCGAAGCCATGAAAAACTGATCAGTGAGGCAAGCTGAAAAAGAGTAAAAAATAGTAATTTATACAAAAATACAAGTACTTAAAAGGGATATTGCCTCATCCATACAATTAACTGAGTAAAAAGAAATGATTATGAAAAAAAGAACATTTCATATTATTGTTTATTGCTCCCTTCTTTTATCAACATGTGATGTGAGTCAGTACATTCAGCCACACTTGAAAAATAAAAAAAAACCATCTATCTGTGTTCATTTGAGTACTTCAAAATAGTTTCAATTTGTTTCTTCTTTTCTAAGAGAGCACATTTGTAATATGTACATGGCACATAATGCAACTAAATTTTCATTAGGTTGTTCAGGGGAGGGCTAAAAAGCAAAAGTCTTATGCGTCAGTATGTGTGCGTGTATATGTGTGTGTGCATGAGAGTAGGACTGGGGACGGGGCTATGGCAGTGTACCGCAATTCTACATTACTTTTGATCAAAGGAACAGTTTTAAAAAGACATTATAAAAAGGGCACAAAGTTTATACCACTATGCTTTGATTAATTCTATGACTGAAAATGTATGAGCCTGTATTGTATAATAAATGTATGCGAACTAGTGCATGAAAACTGAATACCATCAGCACTTAACTCTTCTATTGCTTTTTCTTGGACCTCTCCTTCTTCATCCAGCCACCAGCATAAAATTAAATACAAACGACATAGAAAAAAGCAAACCATCACAAATGGCCTCTCCACTGAGCTTCCCCACCAGCGACTTGTCAATAAAGATTCTCTCAACATCCCCAGAGTGGCCGCTCAAGAGGAAAGTAGTTATGCTTCCATTGCTGAGCACTAACTGCAACATACAACAAAAACAATGCAAGGATAAAACAACAACAACAACAATTATTATTATAATTACAATAATAGTCATAGTAATGATAATAATAATGATAACATTCAGTGCAAGTTGTGCTAAAACACATACACACTGACAAGATCTTTAAAGCATATTATTCCTAAAATATCTTAAACCCTTCTGTCTTGCTATTAAGTCATAACAAAAACTAAAGAAGACTAAAACTGAGGACTTTTAATTTCAATAACATTCATTTAAAACTAACAATGTAGGAGACATCACACGAGGGGAGGTCCCTTAAGACAAATTATATTGTTGGCATGTAATAAGAAAACTAACAGTGACTAAAGTATTCAAATGAAAGACAAGAAATGAAAAAAAAGACTGCAAAAATTTGTCAAAATATGACTTTTACATCCACTACAATCTGATGTGAAGGACAAAGCAATCTTTAAAATGCTTTAGGAGGGTGAGAGGAGGTGGATGGTTGTAATACACATTTTATACGGTATTCTATTTTTTCATTTTGTTGCACAATCATTCAGTACTCCAGAATTGAAACAGCCCAAAGCATAATATTTCATTAAAGATTTGAAACTGGCGCTCATATGACCTTATGCAGTTGCGAGCGCCGTAAAACCTCTACTAAAACTTTAAAGATCTAAAGAACTTAACAGAGTAGAAAGCAAAAAATAAATCATCTTTCAGACTTCTAAATTGGGAATAGAAAAAAACATAGGATTACTTGTAAAACTTGTCTGTTCCTCCATCGGATGTGAACGCATGTGTTTAGTGCTAACAGTTCCTGTGAGAGTAAAGCAGATGGGGTTTTAAAAAATAGTATTAATGCGTTACAAATATAAGACAGTTTATCCTTTTAAAAAAGTGATCAAAATTATAGATTTCAAGGAATAGCTGTAGCTTAAGTAACAACCTATTCACAATGATGGATTTGACTAGAACTTCAGTTTATAATTCCTGAAAATGTCAAGGCTAGATTATTTAAAGTGTTATATTTCAGAACATGACAATAAAACCATGTAATTTATAAAGAATCCAAACTGCACGGAACAAAATAACTAGAATAAGACTAAAAATTAAACAGCCAATGAACAACATTAATATACATATTTGACAAAAACAGGCGTAACAAATTAACGTCTACTCAAAACATTTCTCTCCCCCTACTTTTCAGGACATGTGTAAATCAAAAATGGTTACATCATTCCATCAATAAGATCAACAGCACAAAGCACAAAGTAAATCTACTTCAAAAATGTGTGTGTGCAAATAACTAGAAGAGCGATGAAGACCAGAAGGTACAGGGGTAAAACATAGAATCATTACACAATGAGAAAAATTACCTCAAATGGTGGAACAAGACATACGAACAGCTATACTCAGATTGTAAGTGGGAATTTTTTGTTGTTGATGTATGTTATATGCCTTTTTTCATCTATTTTCCTTCTTGAACATAAACACAGGGGTCAGCTTTAGTAGTGTAACTGATACTCTCTTTTTTGCAATCGCAAGCAGAAAACGTCAGGTCAGCCCTGAAGGGGCAGGTAGAAGCGGCCTGATTCCCAAATGATCCGAACTGTAGCCTATCGACTGGGGTTGAAAAGATTTACCATTTTAACAATAAGCTAAACAGCCAGCATAGTGCTTCACCTCTAAAATGACACATTTATGTCTGGTAGGGCATAAAACTCTCTCAAAACTAAACAAAGCAACTCACTTCTAGCTCCTTTATCGAGTCTCTCAGCCGTTCAGGTCGTTTGTTTCTCGGGGTCCATGTTCCTCCCCTACCTTGGTGAAGAGGAAGAAGCATGCTTTCTTTCAAAAGTGTGTGACATTATTTTGAGTGCAATAACTTTTTTCTCTAACCCATAAACATTCGTATTTTTAACCTTACAGACCATAAATCATTTAATTACCAATAATCACATGAATAAGAATTATCTGATCTATTATAATCCTTCAGCCCAGAAAATAAAAGGTATCGCAAATA
>NW_004797563.1:387511-398389 GCF_000002075.1 Aplysia californica | reverse complement strand
ATATATATATACATAAATTACAGTTACTCACTCCCATCAAGGTCATATACAGTAGAAGTAAAATATGAGATACTAAGCTTTTTCAAGAAGAAATGCAGTTAAAATTTACACAAAGCAAAGGAAAATAATCCTCCAACTAATTACTTAGCAACTTGATATAAATAACTTTGGGGAAATTGAAGAATGAATACAACATACTTAAACGAAAGTAGGCAAAATTATACAATTAGTCTTACCTTCCACAAACTGTTGCTTTTCATCATAATAAGGTTGTTCAGAGTAGCTCACTTAAAAAAAAATATTTAAAAAAACAACCATTGTCACAAATATGAAAATGAAAGGCAAGAAAAATTAATAAACAATAAATACTTGAACTGTATATTAACACATTTTAAAAATATCTACAAGAACAGCAAGTGAAATAAAAAAAAGAACTTGAAAATATAGGCCTATTAGCCTCGGCATCAAAACTATAATATTTCAAGAAAATATATATGGGGTAGGGTGGAGTAGGGGTTCAGGTTTTCTTACTATTTTGCCTTTCATGACACGAATAAGAATCATGTGTAGGCCTACTGCTCTAAATTGAGTAGCTTAAACACAAATGAGTATGTGTCATAATAAGGTTGGACTTCATATTGTAATTAACTTTTATATTAATAATGAAACAAGACATCTGCAGACAAATCATTAACTTTTTCCCCGTACTTCCATAAATAAAAAGTAGAAGGATGGGCCACAAAGGCCCTAATGTCAAATTATAGAAAAGGGAGAGAGAGCTACAATCACCTTGTTCTCCTTTCTCATGATATGAATGGCAGCCAATAACATCATCTATAAATCAAAAGAAATAAAAGTTTAAAACAAGGACACAGCTTTTAAAGTCTATGAGAATACAGACTTCGGATTTCATCATTACATAGTAATTTTTTAAAAGACACCAATCTTCCTTTATGACACTTTACTATGCAACAAGAACAGGGGATCTTATCATGAAACAGTGTAAAAGTTTAAAAAATCAGACAGACCCCCAAGGAACAAAAATAACAGACCATAATAAGCAGTCTACAGGTAGCCTATTGAGTAATTAAATTCAAACTTCATAGCGTAATGAACACCTAAACCTTTATTTTTACAACTTTTTTCTTATTGTCTACACAAATAGTGTGATGAAACTAAAAGATAAATCGACTTTCAACATTTTAGACTTAATATGATATATAAATGAAATAAGAATATAAAGATATAACAACTTAACGCATAAATTTTTGTTTCTCTTTTACTAATAACATTGACAAGGCTGCATTAAAAAGATATATTTTAAACCTCTACAGATTATAAACAAATACTGATCCTTTTAGAACGAAAAGTTTTAGTCCAGCTAATACATTGAATAGTAGCCAGAATTGGTCTCATTGGCCATTGCAAAAGCAATAAGTCATATCAAAATCTATATTTCTCCCTTTAAGAAACTCTTCTGCAGATGCATTGGTCATCGCCAGACATTGACAAACGGACTTACTAACTAATAATATCGAACAGTCAAAATGGTACAGAAACACGTTCATACGTAATATTCACATACAAACAAAACCCTAAAAAGTGAATCACTGAACCCATTAAATTATTGATGATATACAGTTTACGATTTTCATCTTCATTCTTTTAAAAATCACTGTTCATGGAATAGTGTCAAAAGAAACAAATTCAATAGAATTTGTATAAAATCATACCTGGAATTGCATACTGGTTTTTCAAAGACCACAAACAAAATTCAGTCATGCATGACGCCATTTTGGTTATCCGTGACCCTGAAAGCAATGTACCATATGTGGGGTGTAAAATTTCATCCAAAATTTTACCTTTCTCCACAACAAAATATCAAACAAAAAAAACCCCTACATTTTAGGAAACAAACACTTAAGAACTAATAATTCCTAATTTTTTCCCCTTCAAGATAGAACACTAAATTTGAATATATATATTATTGTATATATATATGCAGCCCCCACCGCCACGAATACCAGCCATTTCGTCAAATGGTCATTTCGTCAGACCGGTGCAGTAAAGACGTCACAGTCATCTCGTCACAGGGTCATTTCATCACACCCCAAATCCACAAGGATTTCATCCCACACTTGCAAACATCAAATGCGAATTGTCATACATAGTGGAGACGTGTGGAAGGACGGGGAGGGGTAAGGGGAAGAGCAAGTCATTGTGCCCACCTGATCAGCAACACCATTCATGACTGGGTGAGTTTTGTTGAGTTGTTTTTATTTTTAATGAAAGATTTCCCCACAGTTGTTTCTTCCCTAGTTACTAACTTGTTAAGTTTTTTTAACTTAAGCCCTGGAAGCACGAAGGCCCCATTTTATAGGGCGTGAGCCAGGCTACCTGGGAAGCGTGCAGGCCCAATATATAGGGCATAGGCTCTAACCCTTTTCAATGGAAAATTTCAGCTTTCCTAATATGGAAAATGCATTGGGGCGGGTGGCCTCTGAAACACTGCCCTTCTTGGGCCATAAAAATGTTCAAGAGATAAGGGAAGACATTTCGTGACACGTAATTGGGGTGTGACGAGAAGACCCTGTGACGAAATAACCGGTTACTACCACCCCCACGTACCCCTTTTATAAATCAAAGAGTCTAAAGGCCTCTGCACAAAAAACAAAAGCTTTGAAATCTATTAATTGGTAGACAAAAAAATCACTGAAGTGCTAATAGAATTTATCAATCACAAGCCTATTTCAAAGCCTTACTTTGAAAAGAATCCTTATATTGTGAAACTCAAGCCATAGACTGTAATTTAGTTTAATCACAACTTGTAAAAAAGTGTTGTTACAAGACCATTTTCACTTTTCAGTGCAAAATTTTGCTTTTTTAAAGTTGAAAACTGTTTTTAAATTAAAACCCTTTCAAATCCTAGTTTAAACTTTGTGTTATTAAAATTTTAACTCACATTCAGTCCATTATAACTGAGCGTTTTTTCATTATTGGGGGACAAGAGAAGTAGTCTGAATCACCTGAGAAGGTTATAATAAAATACGATCAAATTATTAAGCACTTGACTTAGCCCAAACTCATAAACTTTAGAAAAGGGTGGTGAGAATTTTGACCTTTAGAAGTCAGCACATCTGCTGACTGAATGCTGCATTATACTGTTAATATGATTCTTGTACCACCAGTTTTTATCACACAATACACACTGTTACCAGCACTGCACTTGGGTCCCTGTGTTATCAATCATTCTTCTTTACTAAAAATTTTGAAGGCAGTACGCCTACATGCTTGTAGTTTGAAACCTTTTTTTAAGCGGAAAATGCTATCAAACATATAATTATTTCTTATTAAACTTGCTTGTTGCAAAAAAGCAGTGAATTGAATAATAGGCTTCTGACAACTTGTAGGTTAAGTGTGTTATAGGGGGTGCCCACTAGCGCGATCGGGTTGGGTCCGGTCGGGATGGGTCGGGTTTTGGTTTCAGTGCACACTACAAAGATTACTCCGCTGCGATTGTACCCAGCTGGATCCTGCTCGCCAAATCTGAGAGTGGCGATTCGCGATTCAGCCGGCTTCAAAGAATTGCGAGTACGCGAGCGCTTGTGGAACTGTGGCGGAACACTGACTGAAACGGAACAGTGTCATATCAACGCCACTTGGCAAGTGCGAGTCCCACTCTTGTTGTCCCCGCCATCCTCTCCGTCCCCCCCCCTCCCCCACCCTTCGTTGAACTGCTCTATCTACTGCATGACCTCAATTAGCGACCCCTATAAATTCCCCCCCCTCCCCACCCCATGATTCGCTAAAACAATGGCTTCATAAAATTCCTTTTATCTATTGGTTGGACCCCGTTCATTTTGTTTTAATAGGGGGGTTAGACTATACAATCTTTTGTAAAATAAGTTGAGCCATACTAAGTGTTCCGTTCCGTTCTTGTGCTCACGACTCGACTCAACAGTAGGTTACAAAAACATAGGCCTAAGCTGCAAGGTGTTGACAACGACAGGGGAGTGAATCGGGAATCGGAAGGCGATACTGTTCCGCGTTCTGCTGAGGTGAATTGTGAATCGTGTTCCGCAGGCAAGAGAGGCGATTCAGTTCCGTTCTCGCGTGCTCTAGTACCCAATGACCTGGAAAGTAAAGTAGGACCAGTATTTTGCACACAAATGTCTGACATTGATATCGCAGGGTCAACATGGACACATGACTCCTAGGTTACAAAGCCTTGTAGTGATTGGCTGCAATCGTTTTGTGCCACGATGGCCGTGGCCCTCAATTTGGCTAGCCTTGACTACCAAATTGACGCGACCCGATTGCGCTATAGGGCCCCCCTATTAGAGAGCTAAAATAATATTTTTGTACAAAAATACAACACAACAGATAACTTGACCTAAGATTTACTCTAAAGATAGATTTCATGGTTGTTAAGTAAGTCTTGTATGATAAGTAAAAGGGAATGTATACAGACCCGGTAACCAGGAACAAAGCCACGAAGTATACAGACCCGGTAGGAGAAATCTTTGTTGATTTCGGAAAGTTTCAGCACCCTTTTGGCTCAGGGTAGACCTAAGTTCTTCTAGATCTATGGCCTAGATCTAGATCTAGACAGACAGACATAAATCATAGATTTAATTTCGAGGCCTCGACTAGATCTAAACGAAGATTGCGGATGTCTTTTCGATGAAAGATAATTTTTTCCTCCGTTTTGGAGTTAAAAGAATCAATATTTATATAAGACAATTTGAAGAAAAGAACAATGTCATATTTCAATCGAGCAGTCACCCTCTCTATTTCTCTGTCTCTCTCCATTTCTCTATCCTCTTTTTCTGCCTCTCTCTCTCTCTCTCCTCTGTGTATCACTTGCCTTCTGTTTCTCTTTGTTTGTCTCTGTCTTTCTTTCTCCCCCACCTACTTTCCCACTCTATCTTTCTCTCCTTCCCTCTTGTCAACTGAGGCATGAGTGATATTTGCTAGCACTTCCCCCTGTTCTCTCCCCCTCCTCTCTCTCTCTAACACACACACACACACAATACACACACACACATATTCTACCGGGTCTGAATGCTGAAACTTTCCTAAATCACAAAAGATTTCCCCTACCAGGTCTGTATACATCGTGACTTTGTTCTCGGTTACCGGGTCTGTGTATACACTTCGTAAGTAAAATCAACAATTTAGAGGAGACTTGAGCATTTGAAGTTCTATAAAATAATTTGAAGTTTAACGTTTCGCCATTGCCTTGAATCATGGCCTTCATGGGATTCGACTTTCTAGATCTAGAATCTACATCTAGTTCTAAAATCTAGATCTAGATCCAAGATCTACTTCTTCAGGAACGTGCGCACAAATTTTTTCCATCTGAATCCAAGACGTATCAACAGTTAAAGTTAAAGCATCAATACCGAGGCTCTTTGGAAAATGCCTTCCCGTTTGTTTACATAAGAAACAGAAGTGATTGCTAAGGACAAAAGAGGGCGCTTTTTCAGTAGTTCCCACCCCACAATCACAATTGCTATTCGCTGGTTTTGGCCCCAACAGTATGGGGGGCTTCAGGGGGACCTAATAAAAATATGATGTTTTGCAGTTGTTCGGTTTGATATCTTAGCTCGCCGCGCATCAAACGTAGTATAGATCTAAATTTAGATCTAGATCTATCAAGATGTAGATTTCTAGATCTAGATCTAGATCTAAATCTAGATCTAGGCTCAAATAAGGGGGGTGGGAACTACCAAAAAAGCACCCAAAAGTTTCTGCCTTTTTTTATGTATTAAAAATTTATTTTGGCCCCATTGAACTTTGGTGAACCCATCGTGTTTACGGGTGCATATACCCTCGTCTTGCAAGGGCCGGGTTTATGTCGCTCGGTAAGCCTATCCTATATTATTTCGGCACCTCGCCTTCGACAAATCGTTCTGGTCCCACGTCAGTCGGTGCTTTTTCGGTAGTTCCTACCCCCCTTATTTGAGCATACATCTTGATCTAGATAGCGGCAAGCTAAGATATCAAACCTAATAACTGCACCCAAGTGTATACAGACCCGGTAACCGGGAACAAAGTCACGAAGTATACAGACCCGGTAAGGGAACTCTTATGTGATTTTGGGAAGTTTCAGCGCCCAGAACCAGTAGTGTGTGTGTGTGTGTGTGTGTGTGTGTGTGTGTGTGTGTGTGTGTGTGTGTGTGTGTGTGTGTGTGAGTGTGTGTGTGTGTGTGTGTGTGTGTGTGTGAGAGAGAGAGAGTGAGTGAGAGAGAGAGAGAGAGAGAGAGAGAGAGAGAGAGAGAGAGAGAGAGAGAGAGCAGGGGGAAGTGCTAGCAAAATGTATGCCCCAGTTGGCAGGAGGTAGCAAAATGTATGCCCCAGTTGGAAATAGGTGGGGAGAAAGATAGAGTGGGAAATAGGTGGGGAGAAAGAAAGACAGAGACAAACAAAGAAAAAGAGAATGCGAGTGATACACAGCGACAGAGGAGAGAGAGAGAGAGAGAGAGAGAGAGGGAGAGGGAGAGGGAGAGAGAGAGAGAGAGAGAGAGAGAGAGAGAGAGAGAGAGAGAGAGAGAGAGAGAGAGAGAGAGAGAGAGAAATAGAGAGGGTGACTGCTCGATTGAAATTATGACATTGTTCTTTTTTTCAAATTGTGATTCCTCCAACTCCAAAACGGAGGAAAAACGATCGTTCATCGAAAATACATCCGCAATCTTCATTTAGATTTAGATCTAGATCTAGGCTAGCCTCGAAACTAGATCAATGATTTATCTGTCTGTCTAGATCTAGACCTAGGCCATAGATCTAGAAGAGCCTAGTTCTACCCTGAGCCAAGAAGGCGCTGAAACTTTCCGAAATCACGAAAGAGTTACTTACCCTACCTGGTCTGTATACTTTGTCTTTGTGACTTTGTTCCCGGTTACCGGGTCTGTATACACTCCCTAACTGCAAAACATTAAATTGTGGTAAAATTCAGGGGGGCATACCCCCCTGAACCCCCCCACCATATTCTTATTGGGTCAGGGGGGCAAGCCCCCCTGAAACCCCCCTACTCTTGGGGCCAAAACCGGTGAATAACAAATTGTGGGGTGGGAACTACCGAAAAAGCGCCCGTCAGTCTGGCCCCTGGCAAAATCTTCACGTTTACATGGCAAATTATCAATTGGAACGGGAAGGCAATTTCCAAAGAGCGCCTCAATACCCACATAAATGTCGATTTGAGACGCTTTCAACGCAGCCAAAGTCAGCATAAAAACTATTTTCAATCACGATTTGTTGAGGCAGAGTAAGAAACCAAACCTGTCCGCCATATTGTTTACACTTCATGAAAGTAAACAGTAGTAGACAGCAGTAAAAAAGAACACATTGAAATTTGAACGTGATGTGTTCCATTCGCCGTTATTCAAGAAAGTCAGTATTGACTCATTATTGTGTAATCTATGAATATTATAATTTAGCAAAGGACAATAACTTACAAACTGCTATAGCCTAACTATAAATAGAAGTTGTAACGTCTTCAACCACGTACTGGCAACGAAGATAATATGCTATTTGGAGTATACACATAGAAATAGGTTTAGGTATAATTATATGTACTTTGTGCAGTTTCTGATCGGCCTGATCACTGGTCAGCTAACATAGTCTGATAAATCAGAGACTGAAGACTGTGAGAAGAAGAAAAAAATATAATTTCCTTTATTCAAATCTTTAATGGAGAGAGACCTACCACATGGCAAATATAGAAATATAATACAAGTGTCAAAATATAACCCAAAAAAAGCCTTCTTAGGCGAAAGCAGATGACTCGAACTGAGGTGATCTTCGATCTGCATTATTTGAGCAGAAGTTCAAGTCAAGTGTTACTTTTTCCTGCTAACATCCTATGAGCGACCAGCCTATAATCGCTACAGCTCAGGCACCGATAATAAGTTATAGGACTACAATTGGCTTCAGGGAAACCATAAGGTGCGCGCATAAGAAAAATAAATTTCTTGATTCTTTTCTACATTTCTCCAGTCAGGCCTTGGCATCAAGCGATGCGGCTTACCTCAAAGACCACCGTCACTTGGAGTGAGAATACCCCCGCCCCCCAACAACCTCGCCATGGGGGCATGGGGGCTCGCAGTGGCTAAATAAGTGGGTAGTCTATATATATTAGTGAGTTCAGACTCAAAAGTGCTGTCAAGCTCAGTGTCGCGGGGACGTGTCCGTGATCAAGTACACAACAACACTTGGTCAAAAAACAGGATGCTACAATGGCGGGCGACCATCAATGGCATGTTTGTGAAATATTAATAAATATTGATCTATATACAATGTATTATTTACTTCTAGTTATGTATTTACTTAGGCTTACGTATGTGTGTTTGTCATTGTAACCTAAATTTCCCAACGAGTACCTATAAATTATGGTTTCATGTAATTTGTTTCTGTGTATTTTATTGCTCCTCCACTGGTCCCCTAGGAAATTGCGGTCTTGTGGCCGCAGTTTCGGCTGCCCAGGGTCCCCACCAAATCCTGGATTTTTTTTCCAAGACCCCAAATTTTTTTCAAGACCCCAATTCAAGGGAAAAATTAGGCCGCTGTGCGTCAAGAAAGATCCCACAAAAAGCCCATCTTATATCAATGATAAAAATAAAAATGTCTTTAAATGAATGCAAATGTACATTTTGTAATATTGTCTTCAAACAATAGAGGATTATAATGCTGGGTGACTGCCAACCCAGCTTCTTAATTTTCCAAGGGAGGGGCCTCAACCATTTTCCAGGGGCATTATTACATAACAATGACAGCACGTGCTCCATTTATCTAATATATATGTATGTTTGTGAATACACACACACACACACACACACACACACACACACACACACACACACGCGCGCGCGCGCGCGCGCACACACACACACACACATGTAGGTACACTATATCCTGTCAACAACATTTCAGTGTGGCACTGGGATCTTGTGTGACTTTGGTATTTCAGTCTGTTCTTGTTTATTTATATTTTCCCCTCATCTTATTAGCCTACATAAACTAGATTCTATAGGCCCTATTAAAAAATGAATCATGTGGTGAGCCTGAGAAAAGACCTAGAACTAGAATATCGACTGTCAATAACCAGCCTGGGTGTCGTGATTCATATAATAAACGTGAAGACGAAAACTATTGCTCAAACTCAAAAGTAGAGTAATTAGTGTAATAATTTGAATGGCTCAAGTAGACCTATTCAGTGCGAATGGGGCTTGCTTTTCGTGATACAAAATACATAACATATCACAGTGATCCCTTTTGTTGTTGTTTACATTCTCTCACATGTCTGGGGCGTCTCCCACAACGCAGAAGCAGGAGATTTGAAACGACTTGTTAAGCTAATGTTTGCTTTTTTTTGCTTTTCCAAGGGGCAAAGTGACGCTGAGTGTGTGCACGGGCTCTGTGCACCCACAGTGTACGTGTTGTGTTGACATTGAGTGGCGGGGACGGATTATTTTTTCTCCCTTAACCATGTAATACAAGAGGGAGGGATTGGGTTTAAGTAATCCGGAGGGCACACACATTTTGAAAAAGCAGAATCAAAGTGCTACGATCGTATTATTCGTAAAACAGAGAACAATCGTGACAATTCCGCTAAATTCGTAGACCTAAAGGTGGGCAGTCCTGCATAAATTAAGATGAACAGTGTGAAAAGGTGAGATGTGTTTTCAAAGTATTTAGGGCTGTCATTCAATTCATTTATCATTCAGTATTGAATGTGAATTTGAGTACAGCTGCAGGGTGACTGCCAAACTGACTTCAAAACCCACAGCCCGTACCAATAAAAACGATATATTAATTAAAACATTATTTTCTGACAAAAGCCTACCTTTCTCAGGGCACCGGGGCTGCCTACCTCAAAGTTCCAATTTCAGGTAAATTCAGGGTCAGTTTCGGGTATTTTGGCCCAAAATGAGGTAGTACATAGACAAAGAAGAAAAAAAAGAGATGATTTTTGCACCGGTAGGCTACAATATTTATTATAGTATCCATCGAACGGGGCTTGCTTTTCGTGATATTGGGAAGTTATATTTTGAAAACTGTTTTGTTTGTTTGTTTGTTTGTTTTGAGGGGGAGGGGGATTCGGTGCTCACAACTGCATAAGGTCATATGAGCGCGAGGGACACATTAAACATTTTCAGTGGGTAGGAAATTTTAAATTTTGCCCGTGTGGCGGCCGAAACCCACTCTTATCGATTTTAAACCACCAAGGGATCTTTAACGTCTGCAACTTGCACGCTGGACCTCCGAGATTGTTTGCCCTTATTAGTCCGAGAGCCGGGTCTATATAAAGTACTAGAACCTTGTTTTTCATCATAAAGTTTTTTTCTTTGGTGATTCTGCTTCCTCGGGGTCTCTAGACTTCATATCATTCGGGGGCCAACTTATATCTTATGGGCATAATTTTTTTCTGCTGGTTGAAATACACCAACCCGTATCATGTAAGAATGATGAAGGAGCGACTAGGGCTGGGCAATGAGTCGCTTTACCAAAATACGGATAATATGTTAGTACACCTCTTCGGCAAATAATATGTTATGAACCGCTTCGGCAAAATCTCTTAGATAAACAGGTAAGCATTACTTCATCAACAAATGGGTACACTCACTTCGGCAAACGGGTCAGGAAAGAGAGTTTAGAGTCTGAATTCAGATAATATTTCTTTGAGAATTATCCGGTTATCCGGATAGTTTATCCGGATTTTACCCACCTCAATACCATGTACTAGGCCAGGGCAAGATCGACGACAAAAAGACTCGAGGCCTCGATCCCAAAACTGAAAAAAGATCGAGGAATCGAGTCCGATTTTCGATTTTGGAAGCTGCTTCAAGTTGGCTGTTTAGAGGCCATGACTTGAACACT
>NW_004797563.1:384492-386631 GCF_000002075.1 Aplysia californica | reverse complement strand
GTGTTGCCTCCCTTCTATCACTCTTGCCAATGCGTGGGGCACAGGCTCCTTCTCTCTTGCACTATCAAGGCCTAGTGCACGCAGAATTCAAATAGTGAAAAAAAAAACCATAAGTATACAAAACTCACACAAAATTAATTCAACTTGGTAATCGGGCGTTAAAATGGGTTCCACGCGTAATATTTGCTAATTTTGGGTCGCTGATCACGAAAATCTTATTATTTCTTAAATTTGGCCAATAAATAAGAAATTTGTGGAATGCATTTTTAACTCCGCCTAGGCCAACATCAAAGAAGCCGCCTTATGCGCCGGATCAGTCCCGTCCTGGTGCGGTGTCTGTTTTGAAGCAAAAAACTCGACTGTGGGGTGGGGCAGCCCTAGGCCTATCCCACGACAGGACTGTAATCGTGCGGTAGAGATTTAGATTCTTGCCTCGATTCTCGGAGTCTAGGCTAGGAACCAGGCTAAAAAAAAGGAGACGGGAGGCGTCGACCCTGGGCGGACTCGAAGCTTAGAGTCCTCATTTGGACTCGAAAGAATCGATCCCAGGGTCGATCTTGCCCTGGCCTACCATGTACCACTCTACCAAGATTCGCGCGAGGGTACTAGGCGTAACACTAAAGCTGGCATTCCATATGCCCGAAAAACCGATGCGAAATTCGGGTGCGATGAAAAAAGAGCCCTCCTTCCATATACGCGAAATTCGCATCCGTCATCTGACTGAAATCATATTCAAGTGCATTTAATTAAGGAGGGGTGTGGGTGTAAGTGAAAAGCTATTTTTAGTTATTGCATGATTTAAACGATAAATGATAGCATAGATAGATTACATAGACTCCCGAAAGTTTCCCACAAACTAAAAAAAAAAGTGGTTGCCATGCAAATGACAGCCACCTTGAAAATAAACACTTCTTTTCAGTCTTGGTTTGAATACTTCTCTCTCGAACAAAGGAAATCAACATTTCGACGTTTCCCCCACTTATTTAGTGCTTCTATCATATTCTATGCTGCTTCGTACTTCGTTCCTTTGAAGTAGATTTGGCGGGAAATAAGCCACGTCCACTTCACGAAGAATTCGCATGCGAAGTAAAAAGTTTCGCTCCCTCGTGCGAAACAAAATCTTCGCATGCGAATTTCGGACTCGGCCATGCGAAATTCCGGTATATGGATTCACCCAATGACAAAAACGTTGGTCCGAAAAAAATAATTCGCAAGCGAAATTCGCACCCGAAGTTCGCATCGGTTTTTCGGGCATATGAAATGTCAGCTTAATAGCTCCCCTCGCCGTGATGTCACAGGAAGCACCGAAAGGTGCACCGCACGGCCTGCTGTAATATTATGGACTCAGCTAGCAAAGCAAGGAGACATTGGCAGACAGTGCTTCGTCACACCACACCTCCTTAGAAACAAAGAATGTAGGAAACCGCTACGTCACCACGAGGACCTGATACGATCAGGCTGGTTCATGCAACATGCACATGCATACACACAGTGTCTCTCTCAATTACTTTTAAACACATACTGAGGCGATAAAGAACCCACCGCTGGTCAAATCGAGACGGATTAGTGGTCTACTGGAAGCAAGCCGGCAACGATATGACGGACTCAGTCAGAGACTTCCAGATGATGCTGAGTTTATGTGTACTGTGTCACAAGAACTGTGTGAGCACACATTGTTCCAGAGACCATATTAAGCGATTTTTACTAAAGCAAAAGACTGAGGAACTTTCTGAAGAAGAACTCAAACGTCATAGGGGCAGTACTAGTTCGTTTAATTTTCACGAACATTGGTTTTTTTGTGGAGAAGCATGCTCACTGATACTCCCGAAAACACCCAGATCGTTGGAAAAAGCCTACTTATTATGCCGAACTGCAGAGGAGAAAGGGAGGAAGATCACCAAAGAAGAAATACAAAAACGTGCCAAGGAACGTGGGGACAAATGGGGAATGGATGTCAGCTTCCGTGTGTCATCAACAGTCAGCGATTTGGCAGACACAAGGTATCACAGAGACTGCTACTCCTGGTTCTACGCAAACTATCCAACGCAATCAACTAGCTCACCTACAAAGCATGACTATGTCTTCGGTATGATGGTTGACGACATTCGATGAAACAAATCACGAATGTGGAATAGTGTG
>NW_004797563.1:382083-384392 GCF_000002075.1 Aplysia californica | reverse complement strand
TACTCATTGTAAAAGTCTTCTTCAATATCTCGCCTCTCGGGGGGGCAAGGGTGGGAAGTCACTATAAGTATATATCTAAACTTTTTAAAAGTATCGGGGGCCAAATGGGGAAATGGAGGTCAGTTTCGGGGGTCATAACCATTCACTGGTTTGGTCGGACCCACAGTTTTCCCAGGGCTGGCTACTCCTGTTTCTACGCAAATTATCCACCCCATTCAATTGTGCCCACCTCCAAACCTTGACTATGTTTTCGTTATGTTGGTGGCCGCCTTTCGGTAAACCAATTCAGGATTGGGGATTAGTGGGGAAGTCCATGACCCTTTTATTGACCATGGGTGGAGGGAGGGAGGGAGAGACAAATCGCGACGTACACTCCTGAACCATGTATCTGAGAAGCTACATCCAGAATTGCTGATCCTGTCTCACCAGGTGTGGCTTCCTTCCTCGTCTTCAGGAGCACGGCTTCAGTCTAGATGCGTATTGTAAATGATGAAGGAGACTGCAATGAATTATGGACGAGCCATATCATGCTTGGTTAGTGTGATCAAAGCAGAATGTCCAGAGCACAATCGCCATACGTCCCCAACTCGTCTGCCTAGGGGATTTGTCATGAATGAGTGCAGCCTTTGCTATTGGTCCTTGCTGCCAAAGACCCCAAACTGGACTATACACTTCCAGCAGCAATGATTGGCCACACTGTTACGAGTACAGTCAGCAAGCATTTCACAAACTTGCAACTTGGATTTTGTGTTCTGTTGAGTTGACAGAGGAAATTTATAGACGAGCTTCACACGAGTCACCACCTCATGGGACGAACTAAGGCGCTTTCGGTGTTCAGCTACTGTTGCTATGACATCTGTTCCACGAGGACTGGCCTACTTTGACAGTAAACATGGACTTGTTCAAGTTGTAGCTGACAACTTTGACACGCAGATATCATCTCCAAAAGGATTATAATTATCCGAGAAGGCTGGGTGTAGATCTTTCCTACCTGAAGATCAGGGGTGTGGCTGAAAGTCAGCAGTAAGAAAGAGCCAAGGAGTAGCAGTGGAGTGGCTGCAGAAAGAGTCAGGAGCCCAGATAAGGAGGTAAAGGAGGTGACGGGGTGGGGGTAGAAAGTGAAGACGATAGAACATTGCTATTAGTACTAGAGTGCAGGAAAAGAGGTGGAAGGAGACAATTTTTGCGAAGAAAATTTCTCCGTCGCTACCCGGATTCGAACCCGCGACCTTTGAATGAGAGGCGAACACCTCAACCTCTGGGCCAGGAGAGCCCCTGGAAAACTTGTTTGTGCATGCACATACAAACACACACACACACACACATACACACACACACACACACACACACACACACACACACACACACACACACACAATTTTTTTTCTCTCTCTCTCCCTCTCTCTCTCTCTCTCTCTCTCTCTCTCTCTCTCTCCTTATTTTATACCCATACTTTCGCCATCCCCACCCTCTCCCCCACTCCCACACACACACACACACACACCACTGTAAACATTGTAATATACTGTGAAAGAGCTAGAATATGCGGTAGTGTCAAGAAACAATATTATGAATAACGTATGATGGAAGTTACTGAGATTAATAGAAACTGACTTGATCGGCACAGAAAAAAACCACTACTAGATTCTAGGCCAGAAAACAAACTGAAAGTGAGAGGCAATAAACTGCTGGTCCTGGCCTTTACTTTACTCGTACTTTCTATAACCCCACACAAAATATCGACGTGCACTGGACCCGTTAAATACATGTAATAAGAACTGTCTTGTATGATGACAAAAAGTTAATTGATACTGTACCAGTGACGCTGTCCCAAGAAGATCAAGTCTACAATCAGATAGTATACAAAGCTGGACAAAGTTAGCACACAACAGTTTCCGATCATTATATCATCAATTTTTTTTCTTCAACGCACTTCTCACTTCTCAGAACAGAACACTGTGTTGCAACGAAGTGGGGAAGTGTGTCAAATGCTAATTATAGAACTTGGTGTCTGGCTGGGGTGACGGTGGAAAAGGGGAGGGAAGGGAGGGGGTAGGCCTGGCCCAGACTCGCTCCTCGTTAAATATTATATATCTTCACTAGGCCTAGACAATTCCTCCCTCCGCCGGCCAGACTCCTATGGGCCAGGTAAGTTATTAGAGGGGAGAAAACGATGAGTAAATGTCAAACAGGAACTATAGGTGGTTAGAAAGTCAATAAACAAAAAAGATTAGTGCCATGCTAACAATAAATGTTCTGATAGTAATTAGAGAAAGGCTGAATGATAAATACATGTTTTGCTGATAAAA
>NW_004797563.1:380856-381983 GCF_000002075.1 Aplysia californica | reverse complement strand
ATAATACATGTGTCTGTGCTGCTCAAGACAGTCTCAATCTTAATTTTGTAAGCTACAAAGAGGCCAATTTGGCAATTTAGTTCTAAACTCCTTGCCTCTATTCCTTTTCAGGGCTGTCGATGGATTTGTCCATGAGACTGACGTCATCGATAGGCCAAAGCCCGCCGTGTGTTTGTCTCGTGCGTAGGCTAGTAGCCTACGAAGTTCCGCGAAGTGACGGCTTGATGGGAGAGGAGGCGATTTAAAGTTACGAGCCGGCGCGATAACAAACGTGAAGGAATGAGGCTCTGTCGCGACAAATAAACAACAGTGAATCCCACTTCTCTATTTGAGCGCCTTCAAATCGGCAAGGTGCTTTTTGAATGTTGATACATGTTTGTTTGGATTTACTTAAAACTGAATGAAAATCATCATCAGCAATAAATCTCCTGTCAACAGTCCAGCTGAAAAAAATCTGACCGGCACCGCCGGTCTTGCCCAGTTAACAAACCGCCCCTGATTATATATATAATATATATAAGAGCACCACTTCCACACTTATCGTTTCTATTTTAGCTTCAGTTTCTTGCACGGCAGCGAGCGCGCTGACCGCAGCCTAAAGTCTAACGGCTGCTTTCCATGGGACATGCCGCGCAGAAAGCAGCACCGATAAAGTCCGCGCCGAAAGCCGCGTTGATTTTCATCTCCATGGGTTAGCTGATGTCGCGCGTGTTTTTTGCCAACATTCCATTGCATTCCCACCATTCACAACAAGATGTCAAGGCTGAAACGGTTGATACTACTAGCAGCTGCTGCCGAACAATTGTATTTAGAGGACACGTTGATTTTCTTTATGTGTTACTAAACTAAAAAGCAAGAGAAGGCACAGGTTTTGGGTTAATGATAAATATTTTTGAAAAATAGGAAAGTTCATGGAGCATAATATTACAATTTGGGGAGGGAACTGATGTTAGGTACGAGAGTATTGCTAAATTGGCAATTTTGTAGAGAGCTGGCCTGAGCCGAACCAATTTAATAACTTTTTCATAAACACTGTTTGCGAATTTCATGTTGGAAATATATCTAAATCTGTATTCTTGATCTAGACTGCGTGATTGCAAGCAGTATCGTAGCGATCACTCCCCCCC
>NW_004797563.1:375847-378806 GCF_000002075.1 Aplysia californica | reverse complement strand
CCCCCCCCTATTACAACGACCATGTCCCTTAAGCCCGCCGGTTTCACTGGAGCAGGCTGGCCTGCTAGCAGGCTAGACTGGAAGGTGTGCATAGGGTGAAAACATAGAGAACGCTGAAACTTAAGCGGCTGAAGATCAACTCTGACAGGCGCCAGGAGGTGTCTGCTTGACTTCACATAGAGGGCGCCTAAGACCAAGATCTAGATCTAAGGAAAAAAAATTACGCAACACAGCTGGTTTTTATGAAGCATTTTATTTGGGGGGGGGGGGGGGGGGATACGAATTTCCTAAAATAATTTTACATTTTAAATAATGTAATTATTATATTACTTAAAATGTAATTCTGCTCGGTGCCCACCCTAATTTGACAACGCTGATTGTAATTAGTTTTTGTTTACGTGAAGCACCAGCTCTGAAATGACCATTTAAAATTGTCCGCAGTCCAGTCGGGTGACGTCACGCAAACCGCCGAACCTGTGTTGGCGAATGCGAGACGGAATTGAGAGTTCGCGACCTCAGTGCCTTCTTCTTGTTTCTCCACTTTTAATAACATTGAAAACAGTTCATAACAAAGAGTTGGCTTAAGAAGAAGTCACATTTTCACTGTTAAAAATAGAAATACAACAAGAAAGCACTGGGGTCGTGAGTTGACAGCGAGGCGTTCTTCCCAGTTTTCGGCATAATAAGAATGTAGTTTGGATTCCGATAAAGCCGACAACGCCGATCGGTGCTTAAAGCCGCCTGCAGTCTGCCAGCTCTAAGTGGGGGCAAGTTGGAAATCGTAAGGGATTTTTATACCTATTAGCACTTAATAAGACAGTCTCCGAAATCGCCGTTCTCTATGTTTTCGCCCTATGGGAGTGGTTCGGACTATTCAGGCAACAATGTCAGTGTGGCTGGCTTCAGTTCAACATATGTTAAATATTTTTTTGAGGGGGGAAGGAGGGGCTTGCAACAGGAAAGTGGCGTCCCTTTGAATTTTTTTTCAGCCGGGAAAAAACAATTTAAAGGGGGCTCTCGTGGCCTAGAGGTTAAGGTGTTGGCCTCTCATTCAAAGGTCACGGGTTCGAATCCAGGTAGTGACCAAGAAATTTTCTTCTCTAAAATTGTCTCCTTTCACCTCCTTTCCTGCTCTCTAGCAATGTTCTGTTGTCTGCTTTCATTTCCACTTTCTGCCCCCACCCCCTCACCTCCTTTGCCCCCTCCTCTGGTCTCCTGACTCTTTCTGTAGCCTTTCTACTGCTACTCTTTGGCTCCTCCTTACTGCTGTCTTTCTGCCACACCCCTGATCTTCTGGTAGGAAAGATCTACACCTAGCCTTCTCGGACAAGGGCGAAAAATCTCGGAGGGCCCGTGTGCCAGTTGCGCACGTTAAAGATCCCTTGGTGGTCTAAAATCGATAAGAGTAGGCTTCGGCCGCCACCCGGGCAAAATTCAAAATTTCCTTCCAACTGAAAATATTAGGTGCGTCCCGCGCGCTCATATGACCTTATGCAGTTGTGAGCACCGTAAAACACTTTACAAAAACAAAAAAACAAAAATTTTAACACATTAAAATCACAAATATAACTCTTATTATAAAAAATAATCATATTTTATACTCAGATTGTCAAAATTAACGAAGTCTTTGCGAATACTGCTCGATTTATTATTTATTTATAGAATTGTGTTTTTCCTTATTTGTTGTATTTGGTAAGTTCAAGTGTGCTGCTCGTGTTCCGCCGCGTGCAGAAGATATTCGGAGCACTCAGGAACTATTTGGAGACGTACTCCGGCACACAGATGCACTGCTTTGGGGAAGGGTGGGGGGTTCAAACTGCGTATTTTTTGCTGAAGATCACACAAGTAGCCACTACAACTGTCTGTCACAAATCAATTTTTCCCCCTAAAAAATGTCAAACCTAACTGCAAAATTTCAAATTATGGGTCAAAACTGGGGGCATGACTCCCGCCCCCTCCCCCCCCCCCCCCCCGATATTTAAAAAAAGTCCGGAGGCAAAAAGCATTTTGATTGGTCTATCTCCGTCGGATAATCTATACTGCGTCCGTCTTAACGATAAGGGAATGTTTTGCTGTGAGTGAACTAGATCTAGCGTGGTCACCGTGCTCCGGTTGAACTGACAGGTTTACTCAACACGACAGGTCAACTCGAACACTTCTAACTGCAGGTAGTATGAACGTGCACAGGTTCATCGACGGTCCCGACAATCTAGAAATCGGATATATATTTAGCCTCTATATAGGCCCCTATAGCCTATATTATGCCTTGTTGACAGCACAGTGGATATATTGATTTTATTTTTGGTTTCGAGGACTTTGTGCATTTCCCTGGGTCTTTCTAGGGGGAATTGACATATTTCCTCAAATGCCAGGGGTATTCCTGGGTCTCCGGGATGTTTTTCAGATTTCCGGCAGGCAGTTTCTAATACAACTTATTGCTGACTGAGAGTTACCGTAAATATCCGAGAAGTTACGGAGACAAGTGCTGATCCTTTGCTACGGAAGGCCGATAAGCTAATACTTTGTCCCCCCCCCCCCTCTCTCTCTCTCTCTCTCTCTCTCTCTCTCTCTCTCCCTCTAACGCATGGAGTTGATATGATGATGCAGCAAGTATGGACCTTTCGAATGTAGGGATTCCGTAAGTACTGGGAAGACTGGAAGCACTGCAGAACGGTTTTTTTTGGTGGTTGCTTTCTTCTACTTTCGACCCACATCGCAAATCGGTAGTTTTGAACCTTTATCGGTATGGCGGTAGAACAGGCCCAAAATATTATTATAATTATAACGTCTAACAGAAAGATGGATATACAAATTTCTCCCCCTAGGAATCTGATTAATAATGCTGTTTTCTACAGTGCATGTAAACATTCCGAACATCCTAGAAACATCTGTGCAGGATTTGATAACCACATTAAGACCCTGACCCCTCCCCTGACCCCGCCCCCCCCCCCCCCCAGCT
>NW_004797563.1:364809-375747 GCF_000002075.1 Aplysia californica | reverse complement strand
TTTCTCCGCATGAGGACCAAACGAGAACGCCATAGCGGCGTTACAAAATCCTGAGCCTCTGTAATGGCATGAACAGAATTCTGTGACTGCATACGTCGTACTTTTATATCGAGTGTATAAATCAAAAACATCGTATCTGAAGAGCTGCGATTAGAGAGATGGTAATGAGTACCACCAAAGCTGCAGGTCCTTTCACCTTTCAAATTTAAGAAATCTTCCTGGAGCGTCGTAAAGGAATTTTCTCACGTCGCATGTGCAGTCCTCCCAAAAATGCAAACACTTTTTTTTCTTTTTCCCGAAAAAAAATCCATTCATATTTCCCCCAGAGTTGACCATTGCTTTACACCAGCTATGCGAAAAGCTAGACTCTTGACACGCCTTCCCTCGTGCCAAATAGGAGCCCATTCAACTAATTAAATTTTGGCATGACTTGAATAATGCTCGGTGCGAGACGCAAACAAAGCCAAATACAGAAGCGGGGAGAACGACAGAAGTGGGCAGAGGGACATACACAAGGAGAGGGACTTAAGTTAGGTGAGGGACAAATATGAGGATACGAGGGGGCAGGGACATAAGTCAAGGGACCTTACTAAGGAGAGAGACAATGGAGGACAATTGAGGACAGGGACATAAGTGAGGGGACATAAGAAAAGTGACATACTATTAATATGTGAGGAGTCGGACATAATTGAAGACAGGGAAATATGTGAGAAGAGGGACACAAGCGAGGAAAAAGAGACTTCTAGGACATTAGGTATGTGAGGAAAGAGACGTGAGTAAGGAAAAAGACATACGTGAAGAGAAAGGCACAAGTGAGGGGACATAAGTGAAGGGTTCTAAGAAGGAGAGTGACATAATTGAGGACAGGGACACAGTTACGTTGGGGACATACAATGTATAAGAGTGGGGATACAAGGGAGGACAAGGACATAAATGAGGACAGGGACATAAGTAATGAGAGGGGCAAAAGTTGGAAGAAGGACATAAGTGACAGGAGAGGGACATGAGTGAGAGGAGAGGGACATGAGTGAGAGGAGAGCGATTTAAGTGAGAGGAGAGGGCTATAAGTTAGAGAAGAGTGATATAAGTGATGAAACATACGTGAGAATAGGAACATAAATCAGATTGTTTTTTAATGTACATGTAGGTCTTTTTACGCCTTTATCGACATAATTCAGATCATTTAGGAGGCGCGTTTTTACCCTGCCTGTTGCGGCCAACCCGGCTGAGAGGGATACAATACTCGAGCAGAATGACCAAGGTGATAGTCGATAAAAATATTGTCTCCCAACTCGAGAATCGAATTTGGGTCTCCTCCGTGTTACTGCTAAGTACCTAACCGCTGCACCACAGAAGAGGAACATAAATAAATAGAGTGACATACTGTAAATCTGGAGTGTGACATAAATAAAAAGAGTGACAGAATTAAAAGAGGGACATAATGAGCATAAGAACATAAGTTAGGTGAGGGCGTAAGTGAGGTATTATCTTTTTATAAAATCCTACCATGCGCATAGTCTATTGTTGAGAGGTAGATGGGAATTTTGAAGCTTGCAAGAATTTGGGTAATTAAACTGTAGGTAGGCCTATAATAGTCCTGTAGACCTTTCTCTACTGAATCTGAATTTGTGTTCACTACTGGCATCACGTTTTGTTTTTATACTTGTGATTATGACCTCTTCCTGACCAAGAAGTATCGTTTTCCCCGTATTCACTTAATGTAGAGGTCGCCAAATTATCTCTAAAGGGCTCATGTCACCTTCTGTCTTAAGCAACATACTATGTGGAGCGAAATATCATCACGTGAAATAACGTTTGACTGAATGTATGACTTTATATCCATACAACCGAAACAATCGACCCTCAATTAACTCCCTTACAGGCAGCCGACAATTATTTACACCAAGAACCTTGGCAATATAGGACTTCGACCGAATTTGTTGCTCCCTCTTGCGTAATCTCGTGTTTTCTTGGCAGAAAAGCAGAGGAAGCCACCACAATTAATGAAATATAAAATACCCAAAGACCTACGATGTTAAAGAAAATCAAACTAGGATGTGATTTTGGTTTGAGAAAATTAATAAACGTAACTAACAGACCTTACAATACACAAAAAGTTGGTCCTGAAAATAACACCCTGCTTGTTTATTCCAGCATAGATGCTCTTGTTTTGCTGTTGTTGTTTCTTGTTATTGTTTTTCTTTTCATCATGGAGGCTGTGCCTGTGCCTTTTGCTGGGCAGCAGTAGGTCTGTTTGACAATGAAAACAAAGTATTTCTAAACACTTCAGTTTTTAATTCTTTCTTGGATGAAATGTAGAAATTAATAAACAAAAAAACAAAAACAAAAAAAAAGCAACAACCCCCCCCCCCCCAAAAAAAAAAAAAAAAAAAAAAAAAAAAAAAAAAAAAAAAAAAAACCCCCCCCCCCCCCCCCCCACGGCACACTAAAAAGTGGTCAATGCTACCTTAAACCTTTCATGCTTGGATGTAAAACGTTTGTTTGTTTTTCTCAGTAATAAATGTTGATGACTATTTTCTTTCCTAAACTGTTACTTTCTCACTAGCCGACTTGTTTGTTCCTTTCTTTAGTTAAGTTAACATGACATATTCGATAATATTCACTTCACAGCAATCGACAAGTTTATGCAGCTGTTTTGTTCCCAACTGAACTGACTTGCAAAATGAGTTTCGGGCTGGTTTTCAAAATCACCACACATTATATGCCATCAAAAAGAGCTCTTCATCTACTTCTGTCCTGGACTATAGTCGCAACATAAGAATTACGAAGTTCTATATTTGACATGTTTGGCCGTTTTGAGTTACTTAGACCATAGTGTCAGAAACTAAATAATATGCTCTATCTGCTCTGTAAAAATCGTTAGATGATTCGGTATCTTTATCAAGATAGTAAAAGAACTGCATTCGAAAAAACATGTTGTGAAACTCAAAATTGTTTACGTCAAATTTCTCAAAACTAGGTCCTGATCAGATAAGACTTTGTAATTTCAAGACAGCGTAGTCTCTGCCTCTGTCCAGTGTCCAGCTGTATCCCACCTCCTGCAGGTCCCACTCTAAGTCCTTTATCTGTGTATTTCAGGCCTTCCTCTTTGTTTTTGTCCTTGTACGAGGGGCGTACCAAAAGTGTTTTTTTTACCTGACCAGGAAGCAATAAAGGTAGAAAGCTAAAATTTGGTACTAACCTTAATCTTTCTCTATGTAGTCGCCTCCCGCATTTACACATTTTTGTCATCGGTATATGACCTTGAAAAGACCTTGAGAAATGAAGACCCTCTCTTTGTCAGAAAACCTGCCCCCAACTGTTTCTTTGACCTCATTACGAGTATCACTTTCAAATTGCCTTCCTTTTAAATTCTTTTTTCAGTTTGGGGAAAAAAAAGTCGGACGGGGCTAAATTTGGAGAACAGGGTGGTTGTGGCTAAATTTCATAACTTCTGTCCCTCGCAGTTTTTGCAGCTTTACTTGAAGTGTGTACTGGCGCGTTTTCGGGAAGCAACAAAATGCGTTTTGGGATCTTTATTCTCCGTTTTTCTTCTACAACCTCTCGTTTTTTTTGTTTTCTTTCAGCTGGTTAGAATAATGGTCTACGTTGATCGTATGTCCATTTTCCAGATAGTCTGTCATAATCACTCTTTCGTGGTCCCAAAAAACTGATAGCATCACTTTTTCACTTGATGGCTGCACATTTGCCTTCTTTGGTGTTGGAGACGAGGGCAATTTCCACTGCATTGATTTTGACTTAGGATCGTTGTGGTGGACCCATATCTCATCCATGGTTACACGTTTTTCAAAACGTTTAGTTTTTATGTAGTTGCTTGCCTGGCAAAAACAAACACTTTATAGCTTGCTTGTGCTCAATTTTCTCAATTTTTTATGTTGAAACTGGAGAACAACATACCTTCATTCACCAGTGCGCTAGTGTTAAAACCAGTGATAGGAAATTCCCCCAAATTTACTTACTTTCTAGAAAGATATTTGTTGGCTTCCACCCCACATGTCAGCTTTCTACCTTGATTCATGGTCAGGTTAAAAACTTCTGGTATGTCCCTCGTAGGTTTCATTTTAATGTTTGGTGGGTAATATTTTTGTTTTAGGTTTTCTCAGAGTGTTTTCAATGGGTTCCCATTTTCTTTTTCTGATGATATTAGTAAACGTCACGGTCATGCCTTGCTATTGTTGTGTCTATTCTCTACATGTTCCCCCCCCCCCCCCCCCAGCATGGTATATTATACTTCATAAGTTAAAGAAGGAATCAACTTCCCCTTGTGGTGCTTCTTAGATTGTAATATTTTCATCTTTGATGGTGGTGTTAATCTTTATTATCTTGGCCTTGTCTGGATGGATTGCAAGGCTTGTTATCTGTGACATGTTTACCCAATGCTTTATTTTTTCCTTCATCAACTGTTGGTGGCTGTGTGAAAGTATAGCAAAACCATCTGCAACGTCCAAGTCTTCAAGTGAAGTACATAATGTCAATTGGATTTCTATCTTTCTGTGTTCTGTGGTCGTCTTCATGATCCAATCAATGGATCGGTGATAAAAAGAAACCAGAATCTTGACAGTATACATCCTTGTCTCACTCCAGTTGTGTATCTGGACGTTATTGGTAAACTGGCCGTCGTGGATGACTCTACAGTGGGTATCCTTGTACTTTTTCTGGATTAGTCTTACTAGTTTTACCGTGAAACAGTAATGTCCTAGAATTGCCCAAAAGGTATCTATGTGGAAGTTGTCGTATGCTTTCTTGTAGTCCACACAGTTGACTAGAAATGGTATGTTCCCGTGTAGTAACTGTTCAGCTAAGCGTTTTTACATCCCATCAATACAGTGTACATCACTTTGGAGGCGAGTCTCTGACCTTGCCTATCAGGACCAACCTCGCCTGATAGAGGTACAACGTCCCAACAGAAAGACTGAGGTACTCGTCACTAATTTCTCCTCACTCGGAATTGAAGTCGGGTCTCCTGCGTGCAGAAGCTACGCGCCTAACAGCTACACAACGATTATCGACATGTCTCTGTTTTAGTTCTGTGAAATAAAGTAAAAATATAATATGACAAACTTGTAGACCATGATGCATAAAAAAGATACAAAAACTTGAGACACGGAAAATGTAATTAATAGTCTAGTCTTTTCACGGAAGTATCAGGATGTCAAAACTATTGTTTGGTGCTTTTTCCAAGTGATGAATGCTCATTATGCACTCAAAGGAGTTGTTTACACAGTCAATTATTTATTCATACAGGATCTTCAAAGCGAAAAGTGTGCAATAGGTGAACCTAATTTGCAAATCCATCAAAGCTTCCGCTAAGAGCGCATATGGAGTGCTGTTGTCGAAGGCCTTAATACGAAGTCACAGATGTCCTTGTAACTGGCTTTTAATTTTTTTTCCAGAAGTCGAGATTCACATTGATCCGATTTTGATAGTGCTCATAGTGGCAATGTGCTCTCTGGGTAGATTTTCATAAGGATGTGACACTATATTGTTCACATCAGATTTCACTTCCAGAGAAAAAAAGTTGCTTGTTTTTTATGTTTGCATTTTGCCAGTTTTTGTATTGTTTGGTTTTGCTTTTGCGTTTGTTTTGTTTTGCTCGGTAGGACCAATTTTCTAGGGTAACAACTCTTGTTCACTCAATGCTAGTTGAGAATAAAATTGGGCAGTATCTTTCGGCTCTGTACTACTATTACTAAGCTTACTACAATTACAACAACAGCAACAACATCATCAACTACTACTACTACTACTACTACTACTACTACTACTACTACTACTACTACTACTACTACTACTACTACTACTACTACTATCTATCTATCTATCTATCTATCTATCTATCTATCTATCTATCTATCTATCTATCTATCTATCTATCTATCTATCTATCTGTCTGTCTGTCTATCATTAAACTGAAAGTTCCTGAATTTCTATTCGTTTATACCAAAAAAGCGTCAGATAAGTTAAACAGTAGTTCATGTCTTACATTTTGACCAGGCTGCTGTTTATCGGTGCATAATTCTTGTAGAAACACGTTGCAATGTTTGGCTAGGTGACTATCCTTTCTAGTTGTAGCACACCACAGGCCAAGCTTTCTATTAACGTAACCGAATTTTATAAGCTTCCGAAGCGTCCGAATTTCATATTCGATCCAACTTTTCCTCATTCGACTAGTCGAACAAGTGTTTACTTCAATTCAAAGCCATCTCAGTTTCTAAAGCGTTACTGTCCGACACACGGAAGATTACTGGCAGTCTGTGAACTCAACGAGTAGTAGGCTAAGCCCGGGCTCCGTAGGCCACGTTAACTCTGTGCCGATTCGTTCACGTAATCAAGGTAAATTACATGCGTAGCTAGACTGACTAATAAATAATAATGAATATTATTTGACTGAATGAAGAAGTCACAAAGCGAAAGTCTGCTTTAATGTTTTGAAATATATGATTTGCGAACTCTGTTTTTCAGTGGTGAAATTAGCAAGAAAATTTCCTCCAAAGTTTGGTAACGCCAATAGTTAAACAGTCCTTGAAAACAGAAAAATGACATATTATGTGCCTTTAATCAAGGTTTTCCAGTAAAAGTCACTTGGAAATGTGTTTTATATGGACTTCAAAGAAGTTAAGCCAAAAAATAAAAATTCGATAAAAATTTCCAAACTTGCGGAAAAATGCCTCTTTCTCCAGTTTCTGTATTTTGACGAGCGCCTGATTTCACCACACTGCCTCACAGTTAATAAGCATGTATGCCAAAAAAGTTTTGCGTTATGTTAAGATACGAATGTTTTCTTTTACTGGTGGCAATAATAAATAATGCATGGAACAGTACATTGCTTTTTTTCAGTTAAATAATCATCATCATCGTCGAATGTCATATCTGGAGCAGACACTTACGGTTATTGTTCTCCACCCCTCTGTTTCATTCCAGGCCTCGGGGCCATTATGAATGAGTTGTTGTTAATTGTGTTGTTAGTAGTTGCCAAGGTGTTCAGGTTATGTACTACGATTTTTATACACTGGAGTTTTCGGCTGTTCTCTCCTTCTAATTTCCCTGACATGCTTAGTTGCTTCAACCCTCTTTTTTCTATACATTCGCCTTGAATTTCATCTATCGCCTCATAATCGTCTCGATGATAGATCTTTTAATAATTACCACTTCCAGTATCTCTTGGTTTGTCTTCTTTTCTCTCCTTTACATATATATCAATCTTCATATAATCCACATTTATGTGACTTCTAATTTTCTATTAATATTGTTGTCGATTGTCCAACACTCACATCCATTTAAGGAACTGGCCACATGTAGGCCTACGCCTTCAAAGTGCTGAATTACGGCCATGGTAATGTTTCTGTTTGACATGATTGGGGCCAACTTTAAATGTATTTTTGACTATAGATATTCGTCTTTGGACATCTTAAGTACATTTTCCATCTGATGTTATCGTGTTGTAACTCTGGTGATTTGAAAATTTGTTGCTATTTTTAATTTGTTCTCCATTACTCTTAGTCTCGAGCACGTGAACATACCATTGGACAATATTATTATACATTGTTATATATTTATAACTAAATCCTGGCCCGTGGATTGTTATTTTGCTTTGTTTTTCATGTATACAGCTAAATCTGAGAACATTTTTTGCACACCTTTCACACCATCCAAGCCAATTTGAGACATCCACATAGATCTAGTTTTATTCAAGTTCCAAGTTTCTTCCTTTTTGACCGGGCTGCGGAGTTTGTAAATTTACTCCTGAGTTTACGGAGTGAAAAAGTAAACTTAAAGTAACGAATCTGAAAATGATGCTGCTTGTGTAGACTTCTATCACGAAGGAATCGCACAGACTGTCATGCAAGTACCAGTGTGTGTCTCTTCATTTTTAATTAATTTGCGATGCAGCCGTGGTTTGAATTTATTACTGTAACAGATTGACGATTTGCAGCGTGCTCTTCGTGTACCTACACCTTGTTTTTGTACATGTCTCTCTTGAATGTTTCACATGTAGCATGTAGTGATAAAATAATTTAACTGTTTGTTGATAACCCGAACGCTAATGGGAGAACGCGTTAAAAAAATACAAGTTTCAATGCGTATTTGAGCATCTGTTTAGTTATTTATGTCATCTTCATCTGCTGTTTATTTTTTTTTCTTTCATAGTGCGCGTTTCGCGAATACGTCTTTTGCTTTAATCATGATACTGATCTAAAATCTATTCTTTTATCAGTTGCAAAATATTCATCCTCCTCTTGTAATCACTCGCCTCGATAGCAAAATCTAAATAATTTTTCTTCTCAGTTTAATTTCAAAGAGTAACCTAAGGCAATATTCCCTCACATTTTGAAGTTCAACGTGATTTCCTTTCTATCGTGAAACTCCTTTTTTTCCTACACTTTTAAGCTTTTCGCATGGTCATTGTTAATGATTAATTGCAGTAGTTAGCAAACTTTATCCAAATGAGGTGGAATAATTGAGTTGTCATAATAACACGCCCTTAATACATGTTATGTAAATATGAGTAAACGTAATAACCTACTGATTTACAAACTAAACACACACACACACACACACACACACACACACACACACACACACACACACACACACACACACACACACACACACTCACACACACACAAACGAACACATGAAGAGTCAAAACAAATATTAATACCGGTATGCATAATTATGATTAATATAAAATATCACAGCTAGTGCACACAAAATAGTGACTCTCACTAACCTAGCAGAAACAAACAAACAAAAAAACAACAACAAAAAGAAACAACAACAACGGGTTATGTGCAACTTAGCTTTCAGGAGGAAATTATAAAGCCTAGATCTAGATGTATAATGACAGGCTTAATTTGCACAGTGGTGTTCAATTAAATGATTGAACTATTTCGGTGACTGAAGACGCTACAAAAACACTTTGTAGATACATGTGTATTTTTTCAGGTATGGCGAAAGGCTATACAAGTTGACCACTAGCCGTAGTTTAGTGGCCCGCGATTTATTGCCAAGCATTCACAAGAACAGAGATTCAAAACTAACTATGCGTTGCAGAGTTCATTGAATAGCATGATATCAAGGATTGCAACCTTGCTCAAACTCAGAACTCTCTGCTCCGAGTGGAGAGCGTGCTGATGCAGCAATCTTGCCAGTGAGGCTGGAGTTGGAGGCTTGAGTTTACGAGAGGTCCGTATTTTTATAAGCTCGTATTATTTTAACATGCCCACTCCACATGGTGTCTTCTCGTGGCTTTAAATACTACGAAAATGCTACATTGAATTGCCAATTGAAGTCCAACCAAAACAAGTTTTTGCAGTCTAGATAAGAATAACAGGGAGTGTCTGCTAGCTGGGAATCTTATAGTCATGCATTGGAAAGGCACAGGCTGCTTCGATATTATCTTTGAACAGGATTTGAAGGACCAGGGTTATCTCGCTTCGAACAAAGCTGTGGTTTCAACTCAAGTATGAAATCAGTCTTGTTGTGTGCATTGCGAGACAAGGAGCACATCTTAGACTTGCACAAAGAGAATCCAGGTATTCTTGAACAAATGTCTGAGAAAGTTACTCTAGATCAGATGGTCAGACATGGTCACCAACAAGGAAGTGTAACGGAAAACAAGACAGAGCCCAGTCAGAGATAAGGTGGGAAGAGGACGGTGGCGAGAGATTTCACATACTGTCAGGAAACCAGGCAACTGCATAATAACATAACCTAAAAATCGTTTGGTTGGAATTTGCATAGTAAGTGATCAACAGAAAGGCCACGTCAAACATGGAGAAGAGTCACAGGGAATGTTTCACAGAACAGTGGGAAGACATGGGCTAATATCCAGTGACTAGTCCAGGATAGAGAAAAGTGGAAAGTAGTTGTTTATGGCCTATACTCTGATACGGAATGAGAAAAGCTGTGAGGATGATAATGAGCAGAGAAGGGGGCTCTTTTGGCGTAGAAGTTAAGGTGTTCGCCTTTCATTCAAATGTCCGAATGGTTCGAATCCGGGTAGCGACCAAAAAATGTTCTTCTCTGAAATTGTCTCAGTTCAACTCCTTTCCTGCTCTTTTGCTATGTTCTGTCGTCTGCTTTTGTCTCCACTTTCAACCCATACCCCCTCACCTCCTTTGCCCCCTCCTCTGTGCTCCCGACTCCGTCTGCAGCCTTTCTCGGGCTACTCCTTTACTTCTTCTTACTGCTGTCTTTTAACTACATCCCTGATCTTTTCGTAGGAAAGATCTACACCTAGCCTTCTCGGACAAGGGTGAAAAATCGTGGAGGTCCGAGTGCAAGTTGCGCACTTTAAAGATCCCTTGTTAGTCTAAAATCAATAAGAGTAGGCTTCGGCCGCCACCCGGGCTAAATTCAAAATTTCCTACCAACTGGAAATGTTTAATGTCCCGCACGTTCATATGACGTATGCAGTTGCAAGCGCCGCGTCGTAAAACTCTTATAAAAACGGGCAAAGAGAGCCTGTTATCTGGGAATGACCCTGTCCTTATTTTATGCATTTGTCGAACTTTGATTTTTTTTTCCAGGTTACCTCGAAAATGTTACAATAGTATTTTTTTTTCATCAGGTCAAATCCCACACACCTCCTTTTATGAATGCCCTTCAGTCTAAAAAAAAATCAACCTGTTATCTTTTCCTTCGCTGTATCTTCAGTTTTCAAGTAGTTTCAAACATCACAAAACCGACTAGTGTCTTCTAAATTACATGTAGTAACACTTAAATACTGTAAAATCATTGTTCATGAAGTCAACGTTTCACACATAGTAGGCTACATGTAGCACCAGCGTTTTTTTCCCTTTCTGTTTTTGGCACGGCTCGTCGCTTTGCACAAAACACAAAAGGGCTTATATAATACAGGTGAACTATATATATAGACGTATGTATATGTACATGTATATGTATATGTATACA
>NW_004797563.1:351842-363641 GCF_000002075.1 Aplysia californica | reverse complement strand
CGTTCCAATGTTGGATCGAGACCAAGCTACATGAGAGAGAGAGAGAGACAGAGAGAGAGAGAAAGTGTGGCCGGGGGCGGGGGGCTTGAGAAAAAGAGAGAGATGAATAAGGCTACTACCGTACTACGACATTCTTGTCAGGACTGTCCTGTCCCACCGTGGATTTCAAAACAGATATGGGTGTACCGTATCGCACTAGGACAGGACTGATCTGGCGCATTAGGTTGTTACCCAAGGCGGAGTTAAAAATGCATTCCAAAAATGGCCTAAATATTTTCCTAATTAAAAAAAAAAAGATTTTCGTGATCAGCGACCCAAAATTTGCAAATTTCTCTCGGGGAACGCTATGTAACGCCAGATTGCGAAGTTAAATTATATTTTCTTTTTGTGCGTCCAATAAGTTTCAAAACTCTAAGTCTAAGCACAGTGTTTGTTGAGATATCCAGAACTCAGTTGTCGTATATCCAAAGCCTATTTTAAAAGAAGAGAGTTCAACTGTCGGAACCCCAGAAGCATTAATTTCGATACATTTCGTTTTGTCGTATCTCCATTTGAGTCAGTGGGATGAGAGAGTGACGTCACGTGATTTTGTGGGCAAAGCAAAATAGCGTCGTCTAGAAGAGGACTGTTCGACGATCAAGAGGCCCTAAAAGTGCATGTTCATAGAATTTGAATGAGTAATTTGATGAGTGTGTCTGTATGTCCCAAATTATTTAAATTCTATTTAGATCTATGTCATTGTTTAGCAATCATCTTGTATAGCACTCTTAAATGTTTGTTTTTGTAGCGACTGCAGAGTCATTGTTGGTGTATCTTCTTTTATCATTAATTGTGGTTCTGTGCCTTGGATTTTGGGGGTGGGAGTGGGGGATGGGTCCTTAAGTTTAGTTCTTTCTATTTTTGTTTTGTTTTGTTCTGCTACAGATTGCTTTTATTTCTACCCTCTCTGTGAGTTGAGTAAGAATCTCCCCTGGTCCAGGAGACCAATCACTACCGGCTGTGCATGTAAAATCAAGACATAGCTGGTGTTATGCTTTTTATTGTTTCTGTACACCTCAAGTCATTGTTGCCTTAAGTCTTGTGAACATCGGTGTTTGGTTGTCACAATTTGCTTTGTTGTGTATCTTAGTTTTTACTTTTCATTGTAACACATTCGGCTCATTTTAACAAAAGGTACTTTGCTTGATAATAATAGTAATGTGTGTGTGTGTGTGTGTGTGTGTGTGTGTGTGTGTGTGTGTGTGTGTGTGTGTGTGTGTGTGTGTGTGTGTGTGTGTGTGTGTGTGTGTGCGCGTGCGTTTGCGTGTTTTATCGTTATTTTAAAAAAAAATCCTGAAGCATTACTTCCAGCACTCAAGTGTCTACCCCCCCCCCCCCCCCTCTACACCCTCTCCAAACCAATATGCCGCGAAAGACACTTCAACCAGTGTGATGAACTTTAGTTGACCCCGTCATGTCAAGTGATACGAACGCGCGATTGAAATAGTTTTAGTGATGGGCCCAAACTAACTGCAATTTTACATCCAACACTGGGACGAGCGACATTTGTTCTAGATCTAGGCTAATGGCAACAGCCGACCAACCAAAAGTACCAACAAATTATATCTTTCTGATCCCTCATTTGCGCTCAGACCAAAGCAACGACAACGGCCAAGTGTTAGTCTAGTCAGCTTAGTTGTGTAAGGGTAAGAACGACTATCGCTTGTCCAAGTATTAATTTGGTGCATCTATGATTTGGTGTGAACGCGCGGTTACTAGACCTCGGACGAGACTTGTTTTGAAAGTAACAGCAGAAACTACGAATTACCTTTTTTACTCTTACTTTTTCATCCTCTGTTGCCGTTAAGCGTCGAGGGGACAATCAGTTTTCTATGGTAGGCCAGCTCTGCAGCTCTTTCAGTTGTCATATTATGTTTTCTTATGGTTTTCTTGACACCCTCGATCCACCTTTTGCGTGGCCTCCCCCTTCCTTTATAGCCTGAGGGCTTGGTGTTGCAGGCTCTCAAGGCTGACTAGCCAGGTGACTTACGTGACAGGTGGCCAAACCATTTTATTATCTGGCTTTCTATGTAATGCAGGCAGGTCTCAGTGCCGATAGCTGCTCTTACTTCTTCATTTGTCTGCCTGTCTCCGTCTTGTGATGTTAAAGGTTTTGCGGAGACATTTCATTTCGCTTGCAATGGTTTTGCTGTCATGGGTTTTACTTAATGTCCAGGTCTGGCACTGGTAGCATAATGTTGGTATGAATATTGAGGGGATAAACTGTCTCTTTGTGTCCATGGAGACGTTTGAATGAGATAGGAGGGATGCGAGCTGGTAGGTGACAGCGTTGGCTTTTTGAGATCGTATTTCTATTCCTCTGTCTATGGACCCCTTTTCCGAAAAAGTGCTTCCAAGATGTTTGAACTTCTTCGCCTTTTTCAATTGTTTACTATTGGCATAGATGTTCAGGGGAATATAGTTTAGACTCTCTTTCATAACTTCTGTTTTTGATGAGCTTGTTTCCATGTTAAATTTCTCGCAGCTGTTGTTCAATGCGGTAGTGTGATTTTGGAGGCTTTGTTGGTTTGAATGAATAAGACATTTGTCGTCTGCGAATAGAAGTTCTTTTAGGCAACGCAGGGAAAATATACGCAAATAATTTTATAACAGCGGATAAGACCTATTGTAGAGAGAAATCTGGGCAAAGCTCAGTTTGGATTCCAGATTTGTACAGGTGATTGGTTGTTTTATACAGGTGGTTGTTATGGCAGGTTCGACTGTATTGCATTCACTACGCCGGGGTCATGAAGAGATGTGAGATGTCTTGGTCTCAACATGACTGTAGATCTCCTAGAGTTGTTTTGGTTGCTTTCTTTTTTTTGGGGGGGGGGGAGGGGGAGGGGGGTAAGTGTTTACAGTGCCACCACTGCATACGGCAATAGGAGCACGCCGGACACCTTTGAACCCATTTTCAGTTGGTAGGAAATTTTGAATTTTGCCTAGGTGGCGGCTGAAGCCTACTCTAGTCTTATCATTTTTTTTACCACCAAGGGATTTTGAACGTGCGCAACTTGCACACGGGGCGTTCGAGATTTTTCGCCGGTATCCGAGAAGACTAAGTGTTAGATCTTACCTACCATTAGATCAGGGGTGTGGCTGAAAGACAGCAGTAAGAAGAAGCCAAGGAGTAGCAGTAGAAAGGCTGCAGAAAAAGTCAGGAGCCCAGAGGAAGGGGCTAAGGAGGTAAGGGGGTGTGGGGCTGAAAGGGGAGACGAAAGTAAACGACAGAACATCGTTAGAGAGCAGGAAAGGGGGTGAAAGGAGAACATTTTAGAGAAGAAAATTTACCATCGCTGTCCGGACTCGGACCCAGGATCTATTGAATGAGAGGCTAACACTGTAACCTCTAGACCACGAGACCACCGCCTCCTAAATCAACAAGTAATAGTGGGAAGTAAGACCCACTAAACATCAAATTAACTCGGACAAAAACTTAAAAGAGAAAAATAATAACATACGCACAGAACAAAAACTCATAGATTTTAGAAAGAGAACACATAAAAAAAGCAAACTTAATATTCCAAAATTTACAAGCAGTTAATACATGTAAGTTTGGAACGTTCTTCTTCTTTCACTTTGACCTGCTGTTTCTATTTCCATCCATCAAACATTTTACAATTTAAAAAATCTGAAACAGCATTGCGCCTATTTCGTCAAGAGGCAGTTTTCCTTTGTAACAACCACAGCATCTGAGAGAGAGAGAGGTGGAGGTGGTGAGCAAAAGACGAGCAGTCCATAGCGACCTATTCTTGTTTGATTCTTTGTTCATGAGGAACGTGATATCAAAACAGATTTGCTATTGAGAATGTAATGAGTAGATGGAGTCAGATGAGACTTCTAGAAAAAAATTAGGGCCTTTTTCTTTTACTCTGAAAAAAATATAGGCCTAAAATGAGCACAACGGTTGGGTTTACAATTACGCTTATAACACAAGCACACAATCTCACATACGCAGAATAGAAGAATATGCATCTTGGTCTTGAAAAGTTTTTTTGTCAACAAGGCAATAAATACGCATGACCGCACTTAAAAGGGTTAAAAAATGAGGACAAATTATAATGCAGATTTAATATGGACGCGCGGGCACTCCTTTTCATAGACGGTGTCTAGACTTTTGTTCTGTAACGAAATAAACAGCTCATGCGGTATGTATGTTATATGTATGTATTTTTGTATGAATGTACGTTTGTGTGTGTGTGTGTGTGTGTGTGTGTGTGTGTGTGTGTGTGTGTGTGTGTATTTCATTTACACTGTATATAACGCTATATGTCTTATTTCAAACTTAATGTACCTGTTTTTCATGAACACACCAGACGAGAACGATGTGTCTGGTAAGGACAATGAGGATTGTTATTTTTATTAGCGAATGGAATTTTTTTCATTATTACTACAAGCTTTTGAAGGGGGGGGGGGGGGGGTGCACAGGAAGAAGAGGGAATGTCAACTTTTCAAATTTTTGTGATAAGCTAATGATTAGATATGTCATAATGATGAACTTGTCCACACATAAGTCTGGCTGAAAAAAGGGGGGAGAGTCACGAGGTATACAATGTGTACTATGCAAGAAAGGAGAAAGTCAAACTTTAAAATCGTTTTTTTTTTTCCTTCTCGAAAAATGAAAAAAAATTACATTACCCCTTTTTCCTTTGCCCATGTAGGTTTTGGATGGTTGGACGAGACAGAAAAGTTTGCAGGGCTTTGATGGTGTTGTCTGTTGCATTTTGTTTAATTGGAAATCCCTTGCAACACAATACGGTCAAATGAGAGATATTAAATTTAATAGTGCAGCTAGTATAAGATCACCAGGTAGCCACGGGCCTACGGAAGCGGGGACTGTAGGCCCATGCAACTGGAATGACCGTTAGTTAAGATTTACATCCCTTGCAACACAGTGAGGTTATTTGAGAGACGCCATCTCAAATTTCAACATCAGTCTGCCTTAGGACATTGACTTCATGCGAGCCAGGTATCAAAGCCCATTAAACCTCTGAAAAAATTTGGTTTTATTGGTTTCATATCGCCTCCTGTGGGATTTGAGCCAAGGAGGACCTCCTGTCCTGCAGGCGAGTGACTTAACCATGAAATTAGATTAGATCTTGGAATTTTAGAACCTAATATGGAGATACGACATTTGTACTTTGCGGCATTCAGTTCTCTTTTTCAGAAAACTGCGTTTTCTTAAAATCAAAATCGTTTCTCACTTCCACAGCAAAACAGCCAAGAGTCGAAACTTGAAACATTGGCTATACGCACAAACAATGGGTAGACCTAACAGTTAGACGAATCAATTTGTGGTTGATTTGAATCTAGAGCATTCTCAAACTTTGAAGGCCTATTTCTCAAAACCAGAGTGTATGGACATACGACAGTTGCACTCTGGGCCGACCATTATATACGTCGTCACAGAGAGTTGAAAGCTTGAAAATTAATGGCAACTTTTTTGAGGCAACTTTTGCCAACTTTTGGACAAAAAAATTGCAACAAACGAAGATGCTGGGTCTACGACTGCTGCATTTTCCCAGTATTTTAACGAGCAGCCTACGTGGGCCTCTTTCAGTACTACATAATTTTTCATTCCATGAAATTTGAACCACGGAAACCACAATTCTATGTCTTCAAGCTTAATTTCACTATCTTTGATATTTGTCCATCATTCGCAGCCGTATAGAACGGTTGACTAGACATAGGCTTTTAAAACTCTTATTTTGATTTTCACTGAGATGTTTCTTGGGTTTTTTTCAGGATTGGATTCATTTGGTCAAAACTGTCTTTCCCTTAAACATTTTTTTTTGGGGGAGGGGGGGGGGGCTTGAGAGTTCTGTGGTACATTAAGCTTCATGTATTATGATGTATCCTAAATTTTAAAAGAACTGTTAAACTTGTTTAAACTTGCCGTCTTTTCCTATGAGATTAAAAAGGCAATGTATAATGCACAACTTTTTTCTCGAAATTTCCTTGCATTCTGTTTTCTTTATATTTGAAAAACCCTGCTACGTTCACTTTACATCACAACTGTATTGGGAGCATTGGAGCTTCTTTTTTTCTGAATATGTACCGTATTGAAACTGTTATCGGTGTGTTTGAGATTATTGATAATCTTTCTTTTCACTTGGAAACCAGGACTTTCTTCTATATTTCTAAGGATTGTTTCACTTAACATTTTGTTAAAGTTGTCCCCCCCCCCCCGCTCCGTACTGGACAGTGCTACTGACTGATTTGTATTAAGGCCATTCCCAAAGGCGAAATATTAACATGCTCTTCTTAAGCACGGTAGAATTGTAAATGGGCTGATTTATCAATGTCATGCTCACACTGTCCCGGAATAAAATAGAGGGAACTACTGCTTTTTCTTTCATCATCCTTACTGTCGTCATTTTTCCTCTACCTCTTTTGTATGTTTGCCACTCTCTTGTGAAGTGCTATTTCCGGGATGCATTGATAGTCAAAGCAGAGTTTGTGCTGTTGAGGCTAGAGAGGTGAGCAGAATAAGTCTTATTCCCCGTTTAGACTTCTCTGTTGACATCCACCCCTTGGCGTTCATATTATTATGACATTATGCAGTAGCGAGCGGCGTAAAAACCTTGCTAAAACACACACTCACACAAATTGCCCAATAACATATCAACACAGTCTTGCCTATCAACTCTTTTAATCTTTTTACTTTGCTGTACTCTCTGCCTCAGTTCGTTCAAAAGTGTTTGGTACCGGTATTTAGTAAAGATTTCAAATAATCTCTACGTATTATATTTGTGAAAGTTCGTCACTTTTGCAGCCTAAAACTTCCGAATAAACTTAACTTTCGAATTTGATAAAAAATTATTGGTGGTTCAGAATCTTTTACAAGGTCCACAGTTTCATTGAAGAGCCTGAAGTCACTGTAGTTTAATTTTCAGTTTTTCATTAGTTTCGTTTAGATCTAATCTTGGGAAAGTCCGTCTTCTAAGACGCCATTGTAAACAAAAGAAGTTTAAGTTCACTAGCCGTTCGCGCTGGTTCAACATATTTCAGATTCTGGAGTTTTCAACCACGAAAGCGGAATGGAGAATCAATCTATACATCTATTATATATTTGACAACTTGGAAACACTTGTGTCTCTTTTCTCTCAAGATTTTTTGCTCCATTCCAGCAGAGTATATATATAGTAGGCCAATGACTTTCAGTTGATGTTAATGCACCGATCATTCCTTTTATCGAAAGGGGGCCCAGCTACTTCTTCAATAATTCCTTCCATCTATATCTAGGTCTTTCATAATTCGTCGTGCCTACCTCGTGTCCTTCACGGTAATCTAAATAGGTTAATGTTTTGGATAACACAGTGTCGTAACAGGCAAGGTCTTGTGTCGAGACTAACAACAACGCTGAGATAACAAAATGTTATACAATTAATTGCTGAAGGTAAATAGACTGCCCACTCCATATGAGCTGGCAGTGAAAACTTTCATGTTATCTGGAAAAGGATTAAAAGATATTCAGCCGTGTTTAACGTTATTTATTTTCCCGCACAAAACTGCACAATATAAAAGGGTGAGTTCTTACACTCTTTTGAGTTTGTTTGAATAAAAAGAAGCATATCGACACAGTAATAGTTCTTTAGTGCTGGGAAAAACTTAGACAAACAGACAGAAACAACAGAGGGAAAGTAAAGAGGTAGGACCTACCAGTGACACCCTCCAAACACCCGCTTCTTATACTCTTGTAACCTATAGAGCAGCTTTGACAGATTGTAAATAAAAGGATTAAGGCTGTGGTTGTAACTGTTTTTTTTCTCCCTATGTCAAGATATTTTCTACAGTGTTTTATGGAAGTTGTTAAATAGTAGGATGCATTATGTTTGAAGTGCATACGCGAATGATGCTTAACAGTTTTAGCTTTATGCATTATTTCGAAAAAAAGTTCCACATTTTTAGTTTAAATGCTCCCCAAGAATGTGGTTCTTTAGGCTATGTAACATTTTTCTCAGTATCTTAATGTTTCCACATATCAGTAAGAAGAAAACACATTTATGTGTGAGGTCGATATATAACTTGACAGAAGATTTAATAGGCTATAGAAAATGCATTAAAATGAAACTGATTTATTGAACTTACTCAGGATAAGATCGTCTACTGTGATCATTCTGTTAACAATTACGTTAATACCCATCTCTACACGCGGACATATCTCAATCCACTACAACAGTTTTGAAGTTGTATTCACTCGTGTTTGTATTTTTTTCATAACTTACATACTATTATAATTTCGTTATCTTAGACATAATAGTGCTATTCAATATTTCAATTTTAGACATGGCTCATATCATGTAACCTTACAATACGTTTTGGTTCTCTTCACTCAGCGGTAAGTTTTGCTACTCTACTTTTTTCTGTTTGACATAAAGGAGCTTGAAATACTGCCTCATTATACTTTGCCGTGTAGTTAAAGTATTCTCTGTCAAGATTCATTCTCTTCCATGTCTGCTACGGACATTGTGCAACGCAAGGTTTTTTGAAGATCATAGGATATTGTCATTCAGGTCACGTCACTTACGACGAGATAGTCGTTACTTTATAAAAATCTAAATTGTTAATCAAACTGCTGCGTTAGAAAGCATTCAGTGCAAGCTGCCCGCTTACTGTTGCTTAAACGCTATTGACAAGAACTTTCACTATCTTTACATGGGTACATAATATTATTATCTGGTTGATGTGGGGAATTCTTTTGTGAAGAAGCTTTTTTCCAGAGGACACAACGTGGGCATAGACCAATGTTCGAACCCTCGACCATATTGGTTGTGATTCTAACAGATTGCAGATCACTAGATCTAGACTGCCGCCATTCCGATATTGAAGAACGAGTGTTGTAAAAAAAAAGAGAACTCTAGTGTAGTACTCGGTCTACCAGGAAAGACATGTTTTTTTAATTACGTGCAATATATAACAAACCGTCAATACATGCCAAAGCAGTTCCAGAAAATTTTGTTCCAAATACGCTTCCGCGACGGAGCATTTTGTTCTACCAGTGTGGACATGTCTTGTACAAGGATAGCCCAGTGACCACTCCTCTGGTCATCGTCTCACCCACATGGCCTTGTTGACATCGTTTGTGTATCATGTTGCTCTTGTTTATGTCTACGCTGCACTTATTTGCAATGACAGATGTTGTTCTCACTATCTTCACCCTCGTCACTGTTTTTTTTAAATTGTTATCGTTATCACCGTCTTCCTCTAGGGTTTGTTAATCCTACAGTCATAATTGTTATTACTGTATACATTGCTGTGACTGTTGTTGTTGCAGGGGCTGTTGGTGTTGATGTTGTTGTTGTTGTCGTTGTTGTTGTTGTTGTAAGTCTGGTGATGGTGTTGTTGTTGTTGGTGTTGCTGTTGTTGTTGTTGTTGTTGTTAAAGTTAATGTTTTCGTTGTTGTTGTTGCTGTTGTTGTTGTTGTTGTTGTTAAAATCATTTGTTTTTGTTGTTATTTAAGTTATTGTTGTTAAAGTTGTTTGCTTTGTTGCGGTTGTTACGCTTGCTGTTTTTTGCTGTAACGAGACTGCTGTCAGAGGCCAGAGGTGCCAGTGGTGTGTAACGGCTTCCGATATCCCTTATATATTTATTTTGTTGATTTTGCTGGAGTTGTGCGAAATTTGTCGTCTTCATCGTAGTCATGGTTGACCTTTTTCATCAACAATAATTTTGAAAAAACCCTCTTTTATCTTTTTTTTTCGCGAGGAGAGGACGGAGGGAAAAAAGGAGGGATGGGGCGGGGGCGGGGGGTGTTCTTTGCTTTTGACAATATCTGCTGTACCATTCTAATGGTATGAAAATACGATCTGTTCATGCTCTTACTTGTATTATTAAATGGAACTGATGTTATTTTTATTCAAACAGAGAGAAAACAATACGTTGTTCCATCTTTTGCCAAGCCTAAAGTAGCGCGATGGAAGAATCAGAAACAAACAATGTCCTCGTGTTCTACGTCAACGGTTCTAAGGTACGAGATTTTAACAGTTCTGTGACAATAGTTGTTGTCCAGTATTCTGAGCTTTCCCCACATCGAAAGACTCACTGCAATGTTACTAAATTTGCAACAACTTTTCTATCTATTACTATTATTGATTTCAAGAAATCAGAAAAGTAGTAAAACCTGCTTCCTCTTACTCATCTAGCAGTTAATAATTATGCCACTCTTTCTATAAACGATAGTACAGTTTTGCATTTCTTTTTTAAACTGTCTTTCAAAAAGAGGGAGGCATGTCAATCGTTGCATGCTTTTGCCCCTTGGTGGTTTCAGCGTTAGTTTCACTCTTGTCCATTCATTAGCTGATGTAAATATTATATTCTAGAACACATCTTTATGTCATGATAAATCGACATTGAAATTCGAATAGTCAGTTACACCTGAGCCCAGAGTTATATGAGTATTTACCGTAACCAGGAATTTAAAGTAGAGAAAATAGGTTAGTGATCTCCTGTTAAATCTAAGTTGCGTACTTTTCCTTTTTCATGATATAGGCTATTGTACATTTGTTCTTACTTAGTGTGTTTATTGGTTTTCTTAATTCTAGATCACGGAACCAAACCCAGATCCTGAGATGACCTTACTGACCTACGTTCGGACTCGGCGTATCCTTAGCAACCACTGCAGCAAGCATGCAACAGAAAAAGGGGGAGGGAGGAAGGAAAAAATGAGGAGGAGGAGGAGGAGGTGGTGGTGAAGGAAGGGGGAAAGAAAAACGAGATGGAGGAGTGGAGGAGAGTAAAAAGGAGGAGGAGGAGGAGGAGGAGGTGGAGGATGAGGAGGAGGAGGATGAGGAGGAGTAGGAAGAAGAGGCCTGATAAACTGCGAAAAAATGTTACTGGTGTTCACAGACAAGAAATTCGTAGATAAGAAAGAGTAAACTGGTGTGATGATACTGTCATTGTTCTACCTTAACCAAAGATAATATTCCTGCTAGTCTTTACCCTTACCAATGATGATAATTATTATGTTATTATTCTGCCTCGACCAAAGATACACGGAATATATAAGATGAAATCATTGTTATACTTTTACCGAAAATACTAAGCTTTAATATCCTTGTTATGCCATCATCAATGGTAACAGTTTTGTTCGCCTTTTACAAGAAATAATATTATAGTTATGCCTTTACCAAAAATGCTGATATCACTATTATGCCTTTATCAATGGTAACAGCTCTGATTACCCTAAACGAAAATAATGTCATTGTTGTGCCTTTAACACAGATATTGATATCAATGTTATGCCTTTACCAAAAAATACCCATATCAGTATGATGCGTTTACCAATGATAACAGCATTGTTTACTCTTTGAAAAATTATCAATGTTTTGCCGTTTAGAATGGTAACAGCATTGTTTTTCCGTGATGAAAAATAACATTATTGTCATGTATTTATCGAAAAACAACATTACTGTTATTCCTTGACCAAAGCGAAGTTCGCCTGACAGGAAGCAAACTCGGCTGTGGCGAGGGGGGATGCGGTGCGTGCACAGTCATGGTGTCAAAGTACCTTCCAGGACAGGACACGGTCGCATATCCTTTAATCAGTTTAAGTTTTTAAAGTTATCCGATTGTACTCTGCCTTCACACCTTGACCCCAGGATAAAAAAGAGAGATCCTTTTATTAAAAAAGCATGTTGATAAAAAAAACCAGAACTCGTTTCGTAACGGGTAAAAACAAAAGTTTATGCAGTGCATGATAAAAGATTTACAAATACGTGGGTCATAGAAATGCATATTTGAGAGAAAATCGGTGTGGTG
>NW_004797563.1:341842-349342 GCF_000002075.1 Aplysia californica | reverse complement strand
AATCTGCTCAGCACCTAGTTTTGAGAAATTTGACGTAAAAAATGTTGAGCTTCACAACATGTCAAGCTTTTTCGAATACACTCTTTGAATATCTTGATAACGACGTAATACTTTTTACACTTATAATAGAGCAGGTAAAACATTTGTTTTCTGACCTCATGGTCTTAGTAACTCAAAACGGCCAAGAATATCAGAAATATCTGATGATAGAACCTTATTATTGTAAGGTAGTGAAATGATATGCCGGCTAAGACCAGAAGTTGTTACAAATCACTTCCAGATTTACATAAAGTACTTTATCCTGCGCGTTAGAAGGAAGGTGGCCCTGCATAAGATAGCAGAATTAAGGGACGCTTTGTTGTGAAGTTAATTATAAAAAGAGATTAGAGGTGTCCAATGTTTATATAAAGTACTTTATCCTGCGCGTTAGAAGGAAGGTGGCCCTGCATAAGATAGCAGAATTAAGGGACGCTTTGTTGTGAGGTTAATTATAAAAAGAGATTAGAGGTGTTCAATTATGTAATGACTTCTTATCAACGTTACTGGACACAGTGCCCACAGGATATGCAAGTCTTACGGTGTATGACAAAATTAAATGAATACACTTCGAGAGACTAGAATAACAATTTTTTTCACAAGTTACTCTCAGTTTGGAGATATTAGAGTTCTGCGTTATAAAGGTTTTAAGGGAAAAAATCTGGGAATTTTGTATGAGTCAAAAAAAGGTTTAGATCTATGTCTCCCTTAAACAAAATTAATCTGTCATTTTTAACTCAGAAAATAAAAGAATAAAAGTTCAATGTTTTACACACGGCATATGATGTAATCAGAGTACTGGGGGTTACCAAAAACCGTCTAATTATTACAACACTAAAATTTGCAAGTGAGAAGCTTGTTATTTTAGTCTCACGACTTGACTGACTCCCCAGGGTCTTGCTCCACGGATCGCCGACTTAAAGCCCTTCAATCCAGACCAAGAACCTATCTTTCCACCGGACCTGAAGGTAAATGAGCATTGACAATGAGTACTTACAACCATAATATGGCACAGAAACAAACTATTTTTGTTTTTATTCTCTATGCAAATAATTACTTTTTGTAGTGTTAGCATTGTCTTCACCGATGTCGGTAGTGTGATGGTTAGGGTTTTCCTCCATTGCGAGCGAAAGACATGAGTTTGATTCCCGTGTGTGTTACCAATGACCAGTGTTTGATTGTGAACCCAGACGAAACCATACTTCTTCTTCTTCTTCTTCTACCCCGTGGTTGGGGTCATCGTGGGGGCACCACTGCATCTGACAATCAGCTTTCGCCATTTCTCTCTGCCCTCTGCTTTCCTCAGATTGTCACCCATCGTCTTCCCTGTCCACTCTGTGATGTTGTCCCCCCATCTCCTTCTCTGCCTTCCTTTCTTTCTCTTTTCTTGTACAGTTCCTTGTAGGGTTGTTTTGGTAAGTCCTGTGGATCTTGTGACATGCCCATACCATTTTAATTTTCGTCTTTCCACTGTGGTCAGAAGATCTTCATGCTGCCTCACTGCGTTTGTGATTCTGTTCCGTACCTCAGCATTTGAAATGTGGTCTTTGTATGAGATGCCAAGGAGTCTGCGGTAACGTCTCATCTCTGTTGTCTGAATCCTTTTCTCCAATTCTGCTGTCAGTGTCCACGACTCACAGGGGTATAAAGATAAGATAAGATAATGCTTTATTATCCCCGTGGGAATTTTTTCTTGGCTGTACAGGACCGTAAAATCACATGTAGGCATACATAAAAAAAATTCAATTATATATTACTCTCATTAAAATTCAATATGAAAAGAGAAGTAAAGCTGACAAAATGTACATTCACACAAGAAGCCTCATTCAACCACATGCAGGAATTTAATTACAAGACCTTTGGAGTTAGATCTATATATTATAGATACATACTCTAAAGAGCAACACACGTCTATACTCCTTCTGACAAAAGCCTTATGCTAGATGGTAAAAAACTTCTTTCATATCTTTATTTCTTTGTTTTTGGCTATCTGCTGCTGCGTGATCTTACAATTTTCGTGGAAAAGGGGTGTGATGGGTCGTTTATAATGCTTTTTATCTTTTTTATTCGTGTGGTTTATACATTTCATCCATTCTCGTAAAACCATATCCTGAGATCTCGCTGGCTTTTTTAATGGTTCTGTCAAATTTTTCTTTATCTTTCACATTACAATTCCCACCCCAGCTGCAAATACAAAATAATAGCACACTTTCAATCATAGAATGGTATAAAAGGGACATAATCTTATTATCAACACCGAAACTTCTTAATTTCTTTAAAAGAAACATTCTTTGATTTACTTTTTTATGCACACGAGCAGCGTGGGGATGACAGTCAAGTTTGTTATCAATTGTTACACCAAGATACTTGTAAGAGCTTACCACCTCCACTTCCTCATCTTTAATAAATAGTGGTTGCAATTGGGTTTTTTTAAAAACTCTAAAGTCTATTATATATTCCTTTGTCTTTTTTACATCTAGTAAAAGGAAGTGGTATCACACCAATTTGTAAATACATTTACAGCGTTCCTGTATTCATTTTAATTTGTTGTTATAAGGCCTTGTAGAGTGGAATCATCCGCAAATTTTATTAGTTGGATGTTTTTGTTATCTAAAGTACAGTCGTTGGTGTAGAGCGTAAAAAAAGATTGGGGCGATTACTCAACCTTGGGGTGCACCGGTGTTCGTGAACATTAGGTCGGATTTTACACTACATAATTTTACATATTGGTTAAGAACTCAAGAATCCAAGCTATAATGTTCCTGTTTATATTCATGTTAATTAATTTTAAAACCATTATGTCGGGTTGGATTGTGTTGAGTGCGGATGAAAAAACAGTAAAAAGTATCCTGCAGTAATTTCTTGGTGTGTCTATGTGTTTGCAGATGTTATCTAACAACGTCATGAAAATGGCATCCTCCACGCCCCTCTTGGCACGATAGGCAAATTGCATGTTATCCAGTATGTCTTCTGTTGATTTCCTCAGTTCTTTCAGAAGCAGTTTTTCGAAACATGTCATGAGGATTGATGTTAAAGTTAAAGCCACAGGTCTTTCAAATTTTGCATTGATTGTTTAGGGACAGGTATTATTTCAGAGCATTTCCACGAGAGTTGTATTATTCGATCTTTCAAAGACACATTGCAAATATCAGTATAAATGGGAGAAAACTGAAAAGAACACATTTTAATAATTTTACTTTTTACTCCATCGGGTCCACTCGCTTTGTGAGCTTTCAGACGATTAAATGTGATCTTGACCTCATTAACATTAACCACAAAATATGTCCTTGCTCTTGTCATAGTCTTCGTCTGTGTTGTTGTTGTCGTCTATGCGATCACTTTGAATCATCTCTTTGAACGTTGTCAGCTGGTCGGAGAAGTCGAGGTTGTCAAAACGAGCGTAAGAAGAATTCAGTTTGTTTACATACTGACTTGGGTTCGTGTCATGTGTAGGTATGTTTTTCCGTCTTGGTGTGTCTCCAACTATAGTTTTTAAACATTGCCACGTCATTTTTTTGTGTGGTTAGAAGTGAATAAATTAAATGTTGTTCTAACTTTTCTTTGTAAACATGCTCACACTCTCTTATTTTTTCTTTAACATATTATTTGTTGTTTTTAATTTGTCTCGGTCTTTCAGTTTGAATTCCTTCTTCTTCTCATTTAATATTTCCTTTAACTCCTTGCTAACCCATGGGTAGTAGATAACTTCTTTTTTGGATGAATGTAGAACTTCACAAAACCTGATGTAACCAGCGATAGTCTCACATAATTCATCTGTACTATTACATCAAACTTTTAAAACATTCCAATTCCTACATTCAAAGCAACCTTTCAGGCTCTCCCTGTTTTTTTACTCCAGATGGTAACAATTTTTTTAATTGGCTTTGACGATTTAGGTTTTTACTTCGGTAATAAAAAAGACTGCAATGATCAGAGTTTCCTATTGGAGCTAGAGAGATACATTTGTAAGCATTAGAAACATTTACATATCATAGGTCTATAGTTTCGTCCTCTCGGGTTGGTACATTAACATATTGATTGAAAGTGGGGAGGGCAGAAGTCAAAGAGTATTTGTTAAAATCCCCAGTGATAATTATTTCACCGTCTGGACAAGAAGACTGTTGTTCATAAATCTTGTCGACCAAAGTGTCCGTGGCGACTTTAACATTGGCTTGTGGTGGAATATAAACAATGTTGGTTGTTATCTTAGAAAATTGCCTTTGTTAGAGTCTATCGTCCTGTCACAACGTACTAGATGGAATCCGTCAATGTCCTCATCGTTGGTAGAAATACTGTCCTTGACCACGTCTCGCTAAAACAAAAAAGCGAAGTCTCTCTATACTCGTGCACGAACCTAACATTTGCACAGAGTTCATCCATTTTATTATTTAATGACCTTGTAGTTAGGCCTACGAGTGCAGGTAAAAGCGGTTAAACAATTTTTCACCTAGCTCTGAAACGTACTCCCCACTTCCTTCCCCGTTTACGTGGTCTCAATTCAAGGGGTAGAACGACAATGAAAACACTGTTTCTGCCTGCCGGTCTTAGGCGTTTTAACATGGCAGAACTGTAGGTCTGTCTCCATGGTGGAGCTTCACTCAAAACACTGCACTGGTGAATTTACATTGACACACTAAAACAATTTTTAAAAACCCCAAAGACTCAAGAAATATGGCTCAACTGAAAGACTTAAGATTCATAGTGAGAAATAAGTTATCACAAGACCGTGTAGAAATTGAGTAGGAGTAAAAATTTATCCAAAATACAGAGACCTGTAAGAGCCTCGTCGCCACTGAGCAGCGCGATAAAAATATTGAGATGACCAGTGAGCGCATCAGTCTTCGAGTTTAGCGTGATGTTTCTGTCCTTCCAAATAGGCTTCAGTTTTGACAGCGCTGCTGTTATGATTTCAATTGGTAGGAAATTTTGAATTTTGCCTTGATGGCGGCTGAAGCCTACTCTTATTAATTTTGGACCACCAAGAGATCTTTAAAGTGCGCAACTTCCACACGGGCCCTCCGAGATTTTTTGCCCTAGTCCGAGAAGGCTAGGTGTAGATCTTTCCTACCATAAGATCAGGGACGTGGCTGAAAGACAGCAGTAAGAAGGGGTCAAGGAGAAGCAGTAGAAAGGCTGCAGAAAGAGTCAGGAGCCCAGAGGAGGGGTGAAAAGGAGGTGAGGGGTGGGGGCAGAATGTGTAGACGAAAGCAGACGACAGAACATTGTTAGAGAGCAGGAAATGATGTAAAAGGAGAACATTTTAGAAAAGAACATTTTCCTCGCAATTCGGAATCGAAACCGGGACCTATTGAAATTGAAAGATAGGCGATCACCTTAACCCCTAAGACACGAGAGCCTCCTAAAAAGCTCTGTTAATTGTGATTTATAAATGTACAGTTGTAGTGTAGCTCTTGATCAATTGGAGATTACCTTTCACTCCGTCATAGTGTGTCTACGCTATTTTAATTTTCAGGTGAATCACAATACGTACAAGGGTAATACCTTTGTGTTCAAGGGAGACAGAGCCTCGTGGATTCAACCACGCACCCTACAGGAACTCACAGAACTGAAAGCTCAACATCCAGATGCGAAGCTCGTCATTGGAAACACAGAAATTGGTACGATTGCACGGAACTCTTTACTTATTATCACTATACGCGTCATGAAAGTTTATATTTTCTACCATCTGTTTAAGTTTTTCAAGAAAGTTTCTTCGGGTCGTCCCTGTCTCCCTGGCACATCCACCCCTACCTCCACCCCCCCCCCCCCCATAAAAAGAACCCAGAAGAAACCCTATTAAATAACAGTCAAATCCATAGCAAAAAAAGAACTTGACAGGCGTTCTTTTCCCCCTTACTTATCTTTCCCTGCGTCACTTCATCTGTCTATCCGTCAGTCTGCTTCATGTCTGTTTGCCACTACTACTTGTAAAATACTGTTACTCTGTATGATTTTTTCCACCCAGGGGTCGAAACGAAATTCAAGAACATGAAGTACAAGACCCTCTTGTGTCCCACGAATGTCCCGGAGCTGTCCAGTGTCAGCGTAAGTGACACCGGTATAACGGTCGGAGGGACTGTCACACTCACACAACTGAAAGAGGAACTTCAGCGACTAGTGGCCACCTTACCTGGTACGACAACTCCCCTACCCCTAAACCCCCCCAGAAAAAACTCCCTAATTAATCTCAGACATTTCACTTGCTGCAATATTGCACCCTCACTACAAAACTACATCGTCGTAACAAAATACACATTATCTCACCGTATCATATATTATGATACGTAATATTATAATATACATGTATTTCTATCTTAAATACAAGCATAACATGCATACTGTCTTTATCCTTTTCTCTATCAGTCTCTACACTCCTCCTCCTCTTCCTCTCTTTTTCTTTCACACCCACATGCTTGTAATGCAGACCCACGAACAATCAGATATTTAATTACTTAGATCGCTGGGCACAATTCTGCACACAATGCATTTAACAAGTTCAATCAGGTGATGTTAATATCTTTCAACTTCGCATGGCTTTGTAAAGCAACATAACTAATTACTTCTAAAAATAACAGAAAGAGAGAGCAGGTAAAAATAGATTTTAAAAAGAGCTTTGAGGCGCTTATGGAAATAGTCACAAAGAAAGTCTGGATTTAAACAATATTGAATATTAATATTTGCTATTTCTCCCGTCTTCCTTTATGTCGTGACTATGAATTTTAAAATACAAAACCTTGACTCTGTATTTCTCAATACAAAAACCTTGACTCTCAGTCTCATCATTCAAAACCTTGACTTTGTATTTCAGAACACAAAACATTGACTCTGTATTTCAGAATACAAAACTAGGACATTTGTTGCCGTTATTGAGATGCTCAAGTGGTTTGCAAGTCACCAGATCAGAAATGTTGCTGTGAGTATATGGACACTTTCATTCCACGACATCTATGGGAAGCTTTTTTAACGTGCTGCAACAGGTTTTAATGACTCTTTCTTTTATCTCTTACACTACAAGAATAAATAAAGAGTCCTCGTCCACATGAGAAGAACGAAGGGGGGGGGGGGGACAGATGAAATACATAAATGTGTGTTTGTCTGTGTGTTAATTTGTTTCTATGTTCACAAGTCAAAATATGTGAGGATATAATATGTTAGTGATTGTGGATACGTTTCTACGTCTTCACCGATACAGCTTAGATCAACGGTTTAGTGTATTCGACCCTGCTGTCAAGGACAGTCCAGCTAAATGGGTACGTGACCCAGCAAAAGTACTCGGTAATCTGGACGTTTCTATGAGGAATAGAAGCTGACGTCTTCTTCCCAAAACGGCAAAGAGCCCAACGATCACACTACAAAAGCTGGCCTCCTCTCAGTGGTACAGGACTGTAGAGTACAGTATGATTTAAGTGCCCCTCTCAAAACTGTAGTATGAATTTAAGAGGCAAGGCATGCGATTTAAAGAAG
>NW_004797563.1:337478-341742 GCF_000002075.1 Aplysia californica | reverse complement strand
GCAAGCAAAGGTGGGGAGGTGGTGATTGTGTTAGATGCAATTGTATTTTATTGAACGCGTATCTTCAAAATAAAGTTAGGAACCCTCTCTTGGAACACGAGAATGTGGAATTCACGAATACTTGACGTACTGAACACGGTTTTCTTTTGCGCTCTTTTTTCCCTTTTGACCCTTTCATTTGTTACGAAATTTATTATTTCACAATTTGAGTCGCCCAGTGTCATGTATTCCGATGCATAAGCAACAGGTCGACTTGAATTCGTGAATTTCTCTAAAAAATCATGAAAATAGCGAATTCAAGTCGCCGCTCCCACTGGAATTAGATTGAAGGAGAAGTAAGCAGTCTCCCTTATAAAACCAAGAACAGTATGTCTTGTTAATGGTACAACCCATCGGAACATCGGAGCCAAGTATCTTAAAAGACGACCTAACGGAGGCCCCTCTGCTAAATTGTAAATTTCAATAAGACCCTTTGATTCGTTGTGATCAGCAATACTGTCTTTGATCGTCTTTTTTGTGCATTCTTCGTATTATTGCAACAGACCTCTCTCCTCCCTGTTATCCCGCCAGCGAAATAACCTCAATAAATGTTTTATAGGGACGTTAGACCGTACCACAATACCTCACTATACTTCACACATTGATATAATGTATTGCACGTCATTGACAGCAAATTCTAGCTGGGTCAGAAGTGCTACTTTTCCTTTCTTTTTAATTTTATAAACGTTTCATCTTTTTAAAGAGTCTTTCGGGGCTTTCGTGGCCTAGAGGTTAAGGTGCTCGTTTCTCATTAAAAGGTCCCAGGTTCGAATCCGGGTAGCGACGGGAAAAATTGTCTTCTCTTATATTGTCTCCTTTCATCTGCTTTCCTGCTCTCTGGCAATGTTCTGTCATCTACTTTCGTCTCTACTTTCTGCCCTCAACCCCTCTCCTCCTTTGCCCCTTTTCTGGGCTCCGGTTTCTTTCTGCAACCTTTCTATTTCTACTCCTTGGCTCCTTGTTACTGCTGTCTTTCAGCCATACCCCTTTTCTTCTGGTAGGAAGAATCTACACCTAGCTTTCTCATACAAGGGTGAAAAATGTCGTAGGTCCTGTGTGTAAGTTGAGCACCTTAAAGATCCATTTGTGGTCTTATATCGATAAGAGTAGGCGTCGGCCGCCACCCGGGCAAAATTTAAAATTTCCTACCAGTTAAAAATGTTCATATCACCTTATGCAGTTGCGAGCGCCGTAAGACACTTATCAATTTTTTATTATTTTTTAAAATGAGTCTTCATCTTCACTATGTTTTCTCTCGTACAGTCCGTGTGTGGAAACATCATGACGGCCAGTCCTATCTCTGACCTCAACCCGCTTTTCCTGGCGGCCGGTGTCACTCTCTCACTCCTCTCCAAAGGTAACACTCAATCGGTTGATTATACATAATTAAATCAAGTCAGTGGGTGTTAAAATTTGAACGAAAACCGTGAGTAAGGTTCAAATCGTAAGCCCAAGATAAAGGCTAACACATTATACTTGGTGTAGATTTACTGTCATGAGTTCGATATTTTTTAGGTTTCTTACTCGAAAATACCACAGAAAGAACAAAAGAAAACATCTAGTCAAAATAATTATAGGTTTAATGGTTTATTATTGATTTTTCGCCCTTTCCTATCTAGACACAGCCATACTCATTAAAAAGATGATTTAATTGAAAAACAATACCTCCCAACCTCCCCCCCCAAAAAAAAAAAGAAAAAGAAAAGAAAGGAAGAGTTTGTGATATTAGAAAAAAAGAAACCCTCATAATTTTCAAATTAAAACATGAGGACAAAAATAATATTATGTAGCTGATTGAAATAAGAGATTTCTCTCTCTCTCTCTCTCTCTCTCTCTCTCTCTCTCTCTCTCTCTCTCTCTTTCTTTCTCTCTCTCTCTCTCTCTCTCTCTCTCTCTTTCTCTCTCTCTCTCTCTTTCTCTCTCTCTCTTTCTCTCTCTCTCTCTCTATCTATCTCTCACTCTCACTCTATTTCTGATCTCCAGAGAGAGGATCGCGCACTGTAGCAATGGACAACAACTTTTTCCAAGGTTACCGTAAGACGGCCGTGGCAAGTGATGAGATCCTCGTGTCCATCACGATTCCATTCACCAACGAGGTAAAGTACGATTACATTGTATAAACCCTAAACAGGTCAAATTGCCCTGCACCAAATTTTTCTTCCTCAAATTGCGAATTAAAAAGATTTTAAGCATGTTTCTTTTTACATCTTTAAGCCCAATCCAGATCACAAACACACGTTTCTAGTCACTAGACAGAACTCAAATTCTTTAACGTCTCTGAATGGGGTATTTTTAACAGATGACGCGATTTACATAAATGCCCACCCCCCCCCTCCCAAAAAAAATAATAAATAAAAGGTTAAGAGTATACTTTACCCCCTCCATCCAGAGCTTAGTATTGACCTTGTGTGCAAATCCACGGTCTCCATTTTCTATGGAGCCAACATTTGGGTCACCTTGACGTAAATCCTTAAAAGACGCCTTTAAGAATTAAAGTTAAGAATGGGTGTCGAAATTTATTTTCAAATTAAACAGAGTCATCAGTAGGCATATCACGTTCCAAGATCTCTGGAAAAACAAAGACATTGCTAACACTCAAAACCGAAACGCCAATATAGACACACGCGGCATATTTATTATTGGTTATCTGATCTTTTATATTATGTTGTTATATACATTTCTGCCATGGCAAATCTCGCATGTGTTGTATTTTTTGTGAATGGGAATAATAGGACGCTAGTTGTTGGGTGCTCTAGTGTTTTGTGGTTTGCTCCTGCTTTCTTATCAAGCATCGACTGTCCTTATCGCTCCTCCTTCTTTTACATGTATGTTACTCTCTTGTAACATCTCAGTATTTTATTATCAATTATTGTGTTGCAAGCGCTGTAAAACTCTCACTATAAATCTAAAAATAAACTAAAAACCGAAATCATGCTTTCAGCGTGAGTACTTCGCTGGTTACAAGCAGGCAAACAGAAAGGAAGACGACATCTCTCTGGTGAATGCAGGGATGAGGGTAGTTCTGTCCGCGGACAACACGATAACCTCAGCCACTCTAGCGTTCGGGGGCATGGGAGTCACAACGCTGCTGGCAGAGGAAACTATGGCTGGGCTACTGGGCAAGTAAGTGTGGAAAGAAATGTGCATTTGTTTAATTAAAAGTACCCGGCTGAAGATAGCGTAAGATCTTATAATTGTGTTTTTGTCTGAGCGCTTATTCGGCTGCTTGCAGTGTATGCCTCCCGGGAACCTGAGAAAGTTTATAAAGGGTTCTGGGGTCTGATGGGGTAATAATTTAGGTTGTAAAGTTGTAAAGCCCATATCGCTTGATGTTAAGCAGGGATATGTGCTCTACAAATGCTATTTATCATTATAATGAATTATACATTATGAAATGTATGTAATTTCGAGAGTCCTCTTCGTGGAATGAGCTAAAGATGTAGGTCTAGCTCTGTGAACAGTGGACAGCAACAACTCTGTCTGAACCTCGCCATTGGTCGTAAATAATTGTAAATCTTTTACGCTCATATTGACATAATTTAGAACTTTTAGGGGATGAGCTACTCCAAGCCTGCTAGGTCCACACAGGCTAAACTGCATGTCCTTGGTGCTAATGCTAAACCACAGGCTATGTGACTATGGTTTGTATGAGCATACAGGAATATTAGAGAGGCTTCCAATGTATGCGTCTTTTTTCTATAACTATTAAATTGAATCTACTTATGAGAAACTGCTCTTTCTATTGTATACGGTATGACTACTTTGAAACTCAAGCCAACTTTAACACTGTTACGCTTCTCCAAGGGAGTGGAACGAAGGCCTCATTGCAGAGACAAACGAACTACTCGCGAGGGACCTTCCATTAGCCCCTGGGTCACCGGGCGGTGTGGTCGAATACAGACGTTCTCTAGCGCTGAGCTTCTTCTTCAAGTTCTTCATCAAAGTCAGGCAGCAGGTCACTGGAAGTGTGGTAAGCTATCTATATATAAAGAGTAATTTGCTGCTTTGAAAAAATAGAAAACAGATACACCAATTGAGAAGGGAAGAGGAGGAGGATGGGGTAGAGGAGATAGAAGAGGAAGAGGATGAGGAGTAGAGAGGAGGAGGAGAGAGATAGAGAGAAAGAGAAGGAGAAGACGAAGGAGGAGTGTGAAGAGAAGGAAGAAAGGGATTAAGAGTAGAAAGCGAAGAAAATAAGTGCATCCACTTGTCTTCTCCCCCCCCC
>NW_004797563.1:333733-335847 GCF_000002075.1 Aplysia californica | reverse complement strand
ATCTATCTATCTATCTATCTATCTATCTATCTCACTCTGTGTGTGTGTGTGTGTGTGTGTGTGTGTGTGTGTGTGTTTGTGTGTGTTTGTGTATATGTGTTTAGATAGAATATAGATAGATGCTTGTGTGTGTATGCTTTTCTTTAATACGTATGTGAGTGTTTTATTTACCTATCTATACTTCTTTACGTCAATCAATTTATCTGTTCTGTAGTGACAAGAGCATTGACTCAGTAAGAGCTACTTGGACCGAAACGAACAAAAGATTAAATGTTGAAGTAGGACCTAAAAATGATGCCCCACCCTGAAAACCGCTTACCTCCTTCTATCTTTCTATATAAAATGTTGCTACTACTGCCGAATATGTCCAATGTGGTTATTTACACAAGTCAAAATTTAACCTAAACGGAGCGGTTTAATAATGTTATGAGAAGAAAAGCCTGAGAGCATGTGTCTGCCTTTGCACACCCAGTATCGTCCCAGCCCATTCGAAACCCTAGTTCACCTTACCACAAAATACGTGTATTTCAGTCTACTTCGGTTTGGATTCCCATGGCGGGTATCAATGAGTGTCTATCCAATCCTTCAAAATTTATTTACGGTTGCTTAACTTGATCATCGTTTTCTCTAATAGAAGCCATGTTGTGAGCTGAGAGCTATCTTGTATTTACCCCAATGTCCGGCTTTAAAAGTTCTTGTCATAAATGTCAATGAACTGGAAACAAAAACAACTTCCCGTTAGGCCCAACACTACACAGTTAATGAAGCTTGGTATGCTGGGATGTTTCAGACATTGTTCCTTGTCCAGTAGTTGTTCAGTTTATTTTGAAGTAACACCTGTTTTAGAGACTATAATTTAATGCTTTTAGAATCATTTTATCAAAAAAAAACCAAAATGGAGCTGGTGCAATATAGCACTCAGCATATTTTGAGGTTCATTTTTACTCATGGGTAAGTTTTGTTTTGTCTCCGCAAGACTCGGCAGGATTGTCCGCTGTGCTCTGGACAGAGATGATGACATGATCGTCACAGGCAACAGACACCCGTACCTAGGACAATACAAAGTGAGTCACGACAGGAAAACCGTAGGAACTAAATTGCTGACAGTCACATTTTTTCCATCAAGAATTGTAGAAACTTCAGTAATAAATAGTTCTTATCTCTAAAAAAATGAAATAAACACAGCTGTTTGTTTAGTAGTTACTTTCATTCATGTATTGTCTGCGTACAGATAAAAACTATCTTATTATTTTCATTATGTTTCTGAGAATTAGCACAATGCAATAGTTTGTGTTGATTCACAATCTTTTTGGTATGCGGTCTAGGTATCCCTGACTCCTAACTAAGAAGAGTAACAACGTTACTCCTTTTTTAAGGAAAGCAGTACAAATGATTCATTGTTGGAGTTTAAGTAGTAGATCATTTTTTTCTACGAGTAAATTTGCCAAGTTGTACTCAGACAGTTTCAACATCTATATTATGTTACTGGTTAATGCTTCAAAGATATGCTTTTGTAAATCTAAATAACAATCTGTAATTTTAGGGTTGCTTGAACAACACTCGATAGGCTACCGGACCGGTAATCTTGAGATTGTGTCATTGGGAAAGGCACTTTACACGAATTTCCCACTTGACCTGGTCCTTTGGGAGATGGACGTGTGACTCGGAGATAGGGGCATTGAACCTATACCATTTCACCATGTCACCACACACGATGCTGGCAAGAGGGTCCAATTAGTCACAAATAGCTACCTCTTTGGAAAGCTGAGGATCAAAGGTCATTGCTCTGCTTGTCCTTATATCGTTGTCAGGTTGGCTTCACATCCGAAGGAGAAATCACAGCTCTGGAACTGGACATGTACAGCAACGGCGGTAACAGCCTGGATCTTACAAAATCTGTAAGTTACAACTTGAACATGTGTTATGGGTATTATCAAGAAGTATTTTAAGAAAGTCCTTGGTGTCATTAACGGCAAGCCAATGGCTCGTAGTGCTAGCTGTAAGAATGAGCAACACACGGATGTTAATAACAATGAAAAATACGAATACGATTTGTTAGTATGTATTAAATTTTGGAATAACAGGAATGTGTGTGTGCGGACGTGCGTGTGCGG
>NW_004797563.1:330612-333633 GCF_000002075.1 Aplysia californica | reverse complement strand
ACACGCGCACGCACACATACACACACACACACACGCGCGCGCGCGCGCACACACACGCACACACACACACACACACACACACACACACACACACACGTATACGCACACACAAAAACATCGTGTCATCCAACCCATCAGGAGAAATTGTGCAACACCGAACAAATGATAAATTATAAAAATTAAAGAAATGGAAATGTGTAATCTCTCATACCATACCACGACTCTCCTCTTTGCCCCACAGCTTGCATCGGAACTGAGCGCGATAGAGGAGCTGGAGCATCCCACTAGCCAGTCCATGCAGATCTACGGAGGCACGGACATTCGGGAGTCAGGGCTTGAGTGCGTGGGGCGACCATTGCACCACAGGTCTGCACTTCAGCAGAGCACAGGCCAAGCTCTGTTCGTGGACGACTTGCCGCCGGCAGCTGGTAAGTTGAACTTTCTAATTACTACTGGTTCCGCTTCATGAATTAGAAATGCTGGAGCCAAGAAAGAAGACCGAAAGCTGCACACATTCACCAGTGGAAATTAAGCTTTTTATTGCTCAAAAATATGATGGCAAATTTTTCTTTGCCAGAATTGGTCTCATCGGTTGTAGCAAAAGCAACTCGCCATCTGAGTCCTTTCAATTTTTTTTCTAATTCGCGTAAAATATAATATTATCCTCTGCAGATGCTTTGGTCATCTTCAGACATTGACGGTCGATTCATTATTATCATTATTGCTTTTACTGAAGTATAAAGCTCTACAATACATATTTAAAGTCTCTTTTAATTCAAATCCTTTTTTCTGCACATTTCAAGCAGTCGGTCTAAATAATGTTGACTTGTATAAATAAACATTTCTGTAATCGCTGTATCATGTAAAGATGTTAGGAGGAATGAGTCTTGCTTTGACGCTCATCTCTCACAGAACAGCGAGATAACGATTTGTCATAACTCCCCAGAACAACCCAACGTCAAGAACGCTACACTTTGTTTTGGACTCAAATCAGAAACATCCATAGTTGAGCCCAGCATGATATCAATAGAATTGTCGTCGCGCCCTCATTTAGTGAGTAAACGAGAACAATCAAGTCTCGTTTTTGGCCTGAGAAACAAACAAACAAACAAAAAACCCACCCCAACCAACCAGACAAACATATAAGCCAGAAAATTACGCTCTTGTTTACTGTGAAAATTGAAACAATAGACTTACTTACCAATGGATTAGACCTGCTTGAATCAACAAATCATTCAAGTCTTCTTCTTCTCGATCACATCACACTTGAAGTCTGGTATCTGTCATAAATTGGGCCGTCCTGCTCAGTTCATCTGTCGGCCGGTATAGCTTCTCTTTGTAATTCAAGTAACATCCATTGTTCCTAAATCCGCCTGTGTCAACGTAGACATCACCAATCCTTCTTCTGCAGGAACACTAAGACATAACAGGGACTGGTAACTACTTGAAAAAATTGCCTAAAAAACAGAAATAGCCAGATCTCAAACAATACTTAACCATTTAAGCGTCCATTGCATTGGACAAATAACGGACTCCCACCCACCATCCCACTAACTTGTCTGGATCTCTCATTGAAGAAAAAAAGACTCGGTTGTATACCTTTCAGCACCACCATAACACTTCTCCTTCTTACCTTACACATGAAAGAATGAAACAGGCGCAGGCGCTCGTCTCGATACAAACTCATGAAACAATCCATTCTCCCCTGTCCCAGATGAGCTGCACATGTACCTGGTGACCAGCACCAGAGCCCACGCCAAGATCCTGTCAGTTGATCCGTCAGCCGCCCTGCGTTCCCCTGGAGTGGTAGACTACATCGGTGCTGCAGACGTCCCCGGGGAGAACAAGCTGAGCTATGTCATGGACCATGTGTTTGCTCAAGACAAGGTATTCTTTCCTTTCGCAATGCCCGCCATTTTCTATCTGTTTGTTTAATCATTAGTTCATAAGATTATTTATCATTCCATTCATCTGATAATTTGCTTTCTCTTATGTAATGTAAGGTTTTTAATTTCCTTGTGGATCACCAGGCTCTGAAATAATTTCATTACTACTCCCCCCCCCCAAAAAAAAAAAATTTTTTTAAATGTTTTTTTAAAAAATCAACAGCAACAACAAGAAAGTAATAACTCTTCATGCGGCATTTGACTCTTTCAGTTCTACGATTCATTAATTAGGCCACCAATATTAATGCAGCCTTTATTGCTTCTTTTACTTTCCCTGTAATTTTCTTTTTTTTTTTTAGTTCAGAAAGATGTTTCAACCTTACCACCCAGAAATCATTAGCAATATCTCCCCCAACCGCGCACTTTCGCGCAGTACATGTCTATTTTCTTACTGTTGATCAGTCTTCCAGATTTGCAACTTCAGTTTCAAATGACATGATTTGTATTTGATTTCCATGATATTGTTTGGGTTATTAGGTTACATCTTTTTTTGTTTTTACACATTTTGTTTTGGGGACGACAAAGTCTAATCTTTCTAACAGTATAATGTTGATAAAACCCCCTTAGCTCATTTCATGAAATGATGCACCTGGGCATTTTTTTTTCTTTTGAGCATTTAAAAATTTGGTTTTGTTTTACGTATTTGTTTTGTTTTTTGGGGGTTATTTTGTTTTTCTATTTATTGTTTTTAATTTGTTTTGGTTTGTTTTGGTATATTTTGGTTTGGTTTGGGTTTTTGTTTGTTTGTCTTTGTTATTGTTGTTTTGTTTGTTTGTTGTTTGTCTTTGTCTGGGGGGTGGGAGGGGGGTTGGGGTGGTAAATTATTGAGCAGACTTTTTCGCAAATCGTAAAGTAATGATAAGAATGCCCTTTCCAGGTGACCAGTCACGGGCAAGTCATCGGGGCTGTGGTGGCGGACACACAGGAGAGAGCGCGGGAAGCCGCCAGACTGGTCAATGTAGAGTACGAGGATCTGGAGGCAATTGTCACCATACAGGTGAGCAGTGTTTGGAGACAGAGGTGGCAGTTATGGAACTTACGCCCAAGTGTATGTGTGTGTGTGTGTGTGTGTGTG
>NW_004797563.1:329202-330512 GCF_000002075.1 Aplysia californica | reverse complement strand
GGGGGGGTGAGTGCATGCTTGTGTGTGTTTGTGTATGCTTATGTGTAGAAAAAGGAATGAGAAGTTAACCTCCCTGTTTCCCTCTAGTCTGCAACTTGAAGCTTTTAGTGAACTGGACACTAAGGGTGACGCTCCATCTTGATCTCTCATAGTAAGTCTGTATCGACCTCACCAGAACAATGACAAAAATACAGTACATTCGAACATGACCCAACAGCCACCTCTATAAGATAATCACCTGTACAAACGGCCACTTCCCATATTTTCTCCATTACGTTTTTAAATATTAACATTACACTGTGTAAGACATCCACCTGTCCAATATAGCCACTCTCTTTTCGGCAATGAATGGCCGTTTAAGAAAGTTTCGATTTTATTTTAATTTTTTTAAAAATATCCTCGAATTCGACCACTGAAACAGCTGCTGTTTTGATAATAGCAATTAAGTGTTTGGACGAGGTGGAATCAGGCGCTTGTCAATTTTTGGGCATTTGGAGTTATTGGTATCATCTTAAAGTTTGTTCCTCTGTCTTACTTTAGATTTTAAAAAATATCTTTTTGTCTCGAATACAAGTCGAGATATTTGCGAATGAAGAAAGTGGGGGTCACCTGGTTTCAGAGATAAAATTAGTAAGAAACTAGAGGCCACAGTATAGTTATAACCTTAGCTTGAGAGTCCTTGGAAACTGAACACTTAAATTTTTTATGCCTTTAATAAACGTTTTTCCTCTAAAATCCACCCAGAAATGTGTTCTTAATTCGACAACAATGGTGTTAGGCCAAAACCCAAAAATTGGACAAAAATTATTTTGACGAGCGCATGATTTCACGACACTGTCCCACGTACGTTTCTGAGAACAACACTGACAGAGGAGTTGTTAACATACACAAACAGAAATGGATAAAGGAAATACAAAAGAGAATGAATTTCCAAATGCATTGTCATGCACTTTTCTCTCTGCAGGTGATGGAGAGGGCAATGTTGGAGATCAACATCAAGTACAGAATGCCGAACATGAAGGTGGTGGGCCGCTGCTGCAAGACGAACATCACCTCCAACACCGCTTTCAGGGGCTTCGGCGCGCCTCAGGCAACTTACATTGTTGAGTGTATCGTGGACGACGTTGCTGCTTTCTTAAAACTGGAGCCCAAAAAGGTTCATTTCAGTCTTATACTACCTCAGGTTGTTCGGTTTTGATTTGGTTGCTGTACGCTTGTTTGTTTATTTGTTTGTTTTTTAGAAGACACCTTAGAAAGTAGGTTGCCTTTTTCTTTTCCCAACGTGTTATTTTATTCTCGCAAAAGGGGGG
>NW_004797563.1:326230-329102 GCF_000002075.1 Aplysia californica | reverse complement strand
GGGGGGGGGGGGGGAGATTCTTAGATTGTTTAGAATCAGATCAAAATCTGTTTATGTTTGTCTTACTTTGTTTCTCATTGTGTCTGAGGTCTTCTTTAATTAGAGGGGCGGGCGGGCATCACGGTGCCTGGAACAAAAATGGTGATCGGGAAATGGGAGCTTCAATCAAAATATGTTTGAATAAGGGTTTATCTGGAAACCCTCAGAAATTGATTTGTGTCACAACGCGGTGGTATCAGACGTAAGTCAATTTTTGCCCATAATAAGATATTGGTGTAATCGTAAAGCCTGTTTATTTTTCTCGCTTTCGAAGGAAAAAAATAGCCATCTCTCTTGAATAGAAGTTGATATATTTGCGATTGAAGGAGGTTGGGGGTCGCCTGGTTTCAGAGATAAAATTAGCGAATAAAATAGCCATCAAAATTTGATGACTTCCAAAGCTTGTGGGTCCTTAGAAATTGCACATTTACACTTGTTGTACCTCTAATCAACATTTTTCTGTAAATTCCACCCAGGAATGTGTTTTATATGCAAATAAAAGGTGTGTAGCCAAAATACAAAACAAAACAATTCGATAACAAATAAAATTCTATTCAAAAAATTGTCAAATGGCCAAAAATGTCATTCTCTTCTTTTATTTCACTATTTGACAATAGCTTGATTTCACCATGATAACTCACAATCAAAATTTGTTAGCTATTGTAGAATGGTGCTAACAATGTTTAGTCTCTCCTGCCTTTTGAACAACCTACAGGTCCAAGAGCGGAACTTCTACAAGGCTGGGGAGGTGACGCACTACCGCACAGACGCGGGCGGAGACAGTCTCAGGCGCTGCTGGGACATGTGCATAGACAAAAGCCAGTACGTGAGACGGCGGCAAGATGTGGACAAATACAACAGGTAGGAGAACAACTGCTCTTTTCTTTTTATGTATATGATATATACAATTAAATTTGTAGTATAAATCTTATTTCATATTAAACAGACAGACAGACTGAAAGACGGACAGACTGAAAGACAGACAGGCAAACAGACAGACGGACGGACGGACGGACGGACGGACGGACGGACGGACGGACGGATGGACGGACGGACGTACGGACGACAGATAGATAGATAGAATAGATAGATAGAGACAGAGATATTTCCCTTTCGGATAATTTTTTTTCTGATGCCACAATCATTACTCACTATACTATCATGGTACTATGGGGTTATCATCAGATTCCAGAGTGTTTCGTCAATCCATTCCTTTCAAATTGACAAGCTCCATTGAGCGACAGCTTTGTCTTTGGTACGCAGATAGGCCCACTACTTATCTTCTATCTCTTTCTTTCCATCGCCAAAATTAAAAGGAGCATAAACACCTCGATTTCACCCCACCCCCACATCAGCGTTTCTCGTTATTTCGGTCAAAGTCTACATTGAGATCTCCGTTCAAAACCTATATTATTCACTTAAGGGGGGGGGGGGGATATACCCCCGGAGTCGAGATTCGGCTCAAAATTATGGAATTGGAGTTGTTGGCAATTTTAGCTTCTTCAGCCTTTCCTACAACCATTTCATAGCATAAGAACCCCCAAAAGCCGTATTTCTACCCAAACCGGGCATAATATTTGTCACCACCATTTCCTCATAAAGTCAATCTTTTATTTTTCTTTATCGGCCGTTTTCTCAAAACGCGATTTTTCTCTATACTTTTTAAAAATAACTCCACCATTTTTCACATAATCTTCAAGACATTTTCACAGCATGACGAGGAGATGTAATACTAGACATTTGTCTGTTGAATTGATGATATATGGAACAGTTTTTGGTTAGTGGTGTCTGGAGTGTGGATTTTCACGGATTTTTTGCAAACTTGAATATTACCTCAGGAAAAAATTCATTAAAAATCTTCTAAGTCGTTCAGGAAAAAATCAACAGACAAATTTTAAAATCTAATGTTTGCTTACATGCATGCAAAAAAAACCAAATCAATTTCCAAGAACGATAAGTGCGGTATTCATTACGTAAGACATGTCAACAAAATCCAATATGGCCGCTGCACCCATAGAAACTAAACCTTTTTCTCAAATTTGGTTGCGGATTTTAGGACTCCTTACTATGCTTGTTATATGTGTGAAATATGGTATAATTTGGCCTGCTAATAAGCGAGATAGCCTTCAGGTGTAGCCCCTCCCCCTAATGTGCAACACACATCTTGGTTCTCCACCCTCCGTGGGGCCATGTGTGATTTTATAGTTAGAAAAGATGGTAAATACGAAAACATGTATGTGATAACTACTTTAATTGTTTTGTTTAAGGCACGCATTGTAGACCGATAGCAGAAAGCCAGCTTGCTTTTGTGTTATTTCTTTGAAGGACCAGATAACTGTATGGTAGATTATCGTGTATGGCCAGCATGTCAAAACCATGAACTGAAATAAACGCATTCATATTGGGCTGGGTTTTGTTTGTTTGTTGTTGTTGTTGTTGTTGTTGTTGTTGTTGTTTTTTGGGGGGGTGTCAATCCTTCGTCTTAAAAATCAACTTGAGACATCAACTTGTGTCGTAAAACTACTGAGATTACCCGTTTTATTTCTTTTCAGAGAAAACCAATGGAAGAAAAAAGGAATTGCGCTTTTCCCACTTACGTTTGGCATTTCCTTTTTGCAGAAGTTTTTAAACCAGGTACGATATTCTGAATTTGGGTCAGAGAATTTTAATTTTCCTGTACATCTGTGAGAATCTACCCACATTCTCCTTTCTCCCTCAAAACACGCTCTCTCTCTCTCCCTCTCTCTCTCTCTCTCTCTCTCTCTCTCTCTCTCTCTCTCTCTCTCCCCCCTCTCTCTCTGTCTCTCTCTCTCTCTCGCTCTCTCTCTCCCTC
>NW_004797563.1:323425-324847 GCF_000002075.1 Aplysia californica | reverse complement strand
AGTATTCTTGTATATCCAGTATCCAGTAAACCCTTCCAAAGCCAAGCTCAGGACAAAGTTATGATTCAACACCAAATAGTTAAAAAGAAACAGGACTATGGGGAAACTAGATCATTGTGTTCTCAAATAATGATAATAATAATAATAATAATAATAATAATAATAATAATAATAATAATAATAATAATAGTAATAATAATATGTTGTTGTTTGTATTGTTGTAGTTGTAGTGCTAGTGGTTTATTTGTTGTTGCTGTTGTTGTTATAACTGTCATTGCTAGGGTAGAGCAAGCATTATTGTAAGCAAAGGAGAATTTGTGGTCAGTTTGGACTTCGGGAATGTAGTGGTAAACAAAGGTCAAGTCAAAGACAAAACGGAAACGGATCTTAGAAAGAAAAAGGAAGTGTCTATTAACGGTCCTTGCAACACTGATATGGCAATGACAAATGAGGAAAATTAGCGATGGGACCCAATCAGCTCAACCCCGGTCTCTCGAACCCACAATGTCACGATTACGAGTCCGGTAGTCTAACCAACCGGGAGAGGCGTATTATGTGGGGTAATTGAAAAATTATGAGATGGAAGGTGATGGGGATGTTGGCTGGCTAGAAAGACATCATCATCATCATCATCATCATCATCATCATCATCATCATCATCATCATCATCATTGTTTGGAAAGCAGAGTAGGAAGTAGAGTCTTACTTGATTTTCAGACAAAATAATATAAAAATATAAAACGTTTAAAATGTATTTTATTGGAACAGCTCCGCGTTTCGCCTCATCATCACCATCATCATCATCATTGATGTATAGTATGAGAAAGAAGAACAACAAAAAGTATATGAGAACATGGTTTATTTTTTTGAATTTAGATTATTGTATGCCTCACCAATGATCGATGTACAGTACGAGAAAAAAACCCAGCAAAAAGTATGTGGGACTTGGGTTATTTTTTAAACATTGTATCCATCATCATCATCATCATCATCATCATCATCATCATCATCATCATCATCATCATCATCATCATCATCATCATCGTCTCCAGGTCGCTAGCGAGGTTCTGAACCTGCCCCACTCCCGCATACACATCAACGAGAGCTCCACAGCCACCGTGCCAAACACGAGCCCCACAGCAGCAAGTGTGAGCACAGATCTTAACGGCATGGCCGTGCAGGTGAGTGCTGGCTGAAGGTTACACGAAACTAATCACCTTTCCTGAACGTCGTTTTTGTTACGTCATCCTTTGGTTAGGCTACAGGACTCGTAATCGTGAGATTGCGGGTTCGGGGATTCGAGCCTCAGCTCGGTCCGATGTTGTGTCCTTGGGAAAGGCACTTTACACGAATTTCCCACTTGGCTCGGTCCTTTTGGAGACGAACGTTAAACATAGTGTTGATAATAATAATAATAATAAT
>NW_004797563.1:321169-323219 GCF_000002075.1 Aplysia californica | reverse complement strand
GCCGGGTACCCATTCCCACCTGGGTGAAGTGAGGAAAATTCGTGTAAAGTGCCTTTCCCAAGGACACAACGTCGGGCCCTTGACGGGATTCGAACCCACGACCTTACGGTTGCGAGTCCGAGAGCCTAACCACTAGGCCACCAACGTTACGATAGCGGCCTTAAACTCACACAATTTCACCTTTTTTATTTCACGTCATCCTTGTTCTCTCACAGTTCAGGGCAGAACGCTAGCGCGGCTATTTTCATATTTGGATACTGTGCGGATGACCCTAGTTCAACTCTACGGTGTATTTTCGGTCTAATATTATTCTCTGAGACTTCCGAGGGGTGAAGGTGGGTGAGGGGGGAGAAGTATTTGGTTTCACCATTACCTAGCCGAACAAGCATTGACATATTTTTTCTTTATCACTTACTCTAGTTTTTCTATCCTCTTGTGTCGCTAAGATATCGACGGGAGGTACATTTTTCGGCCAAGGGCTTGGTTGGTGGCTTCTGTCGTAGATATATAAATCTGTTGGAAAATATAAATGGATGTCGTATCTTGTTTTGATACTCATGTTTTTTTAAATTGATTTATTTATGTATGTATTTGTTTATTTATTGGGGGGGCACAGACAGCCCTCTGCATAAACCTTCTCTTCTAAAGCGTTTCATTGTGTTCTGTGCTTTGTGTAACTTTATAGAGCAAGAACGCCCACTTGTGTCTGACCATCTGAATTTGTGATTACAGATGTTCTTGACGGTAACCTATAGTGGAAGGTGGGCACTTCTGTGTCGTCTTCTTCTTCGTTTTATTCTCTTTGATACCTAATTGCCTGGCAAAACGAAGCTGTTATCGTGCCGATTCTTCACACATTACAGCATAATACAACCCCACAACACTCCTGTATAACTCAGACCTGTTTGTCATGAAAAGCAAACAAGCGAACAAACGAACAAACAGCCCCCCCCCCCCTAAAAAAAAGCAACTGGTGTCAGGCCTTGGTCTGCTTTCAATTTACATAATGAATAATTTTATGTTTTAGAATGAGAATTGGGAACACATTTTGTTTCATTGCACCTTTTCTTCTTGTTGCTTTCAGGATGCCTGTGAAAAGCTCAAAGCCCGGTTGGCCCCATTCGTGAAGAAAAGGCCAAATGGTTCATGGGAAGAGTGGGTCAGTAACCAGACGTTATGTATTGCCACGCTTTGTCTCTAATTGATTATTTGTTTCTATGATAGAGCATGGACGTCAAACGTGACACATGGGTGGTTGGTGGGTGTCCTGGTGTGATTTGCTCCCTCTTTCTTGTCACACATATATCGTCCTTATCCCTCCTCCTTTTTATGTGTTTGCTATGTTCTTACAACTCTTTTAATCTCTGGTACTCATCTTACCTATTTATGCTGCAAGTCCCGTAAAATTCTCACTGAAACTAAAACTACGTGACAAGGTGCAGATATCTTCTCTTAGAACGGCATTCACTGTGGGATTTTATGACAGACTTTCGACCTTCCAAACCTCCCCCATCACGATATTTTCATCCTTGTTAAATTCGGCACGAAGTTCAAGATCAGTAGCTCGGAACAGGCAATCAGAGAGAAAACCGTAATCTGCTGCTAGCCTGCCCCATGCTCGAGGCACTAAGAAGGAAATAGCACAGTGGCCCTACCCTAAGCAGAGTCTTTAAAAACCTATAGGCGTCTGGAGGACCTGCAGTGAACAGCAGCCTTCGCACTAGAGACTGGGATTATGTTCATTTAGAGATGAGTGAGAAGAAAATCCTTACAAAACGTACACAATCGTATGTGCTTCGCCAACAATACGAAGAGTAAAATGTGCTGAATCTACCTAACCTGGAGGTGGGTGGGAGGGGGGGGGTTAAAATTGTGGAAACGTTCTCCTGTATAGCGATTTTGAATGTTGTGCACGATATGGGAAGAATAAAGAAGTTGGACACGCGCCTCTATATGTCGATGAGGGAGTAAAAGTATAATTATTCATACATTTTATATTATATATAGGCCTATACTATATTAAAAGTATATACATATAATATATATATAT
>NW_004797563.1:319013-321066 GCF_000002075.1 Aplysia californica | reverse complement strand
GTGTGTGTATGAGAGTATTGTGTGTCTGAATAATGAAACGGGGTTTAAATATTAACTCTTAGGGCTATATGCTACGGCATCTAGTTCAAGAGCGAAAAGAATGTCCAATAAACGCAGCCCTTTTGGAAAATCCTGCGAAAAGGATACAATATTCTAACCGTTTGCTATTGTTCACCAGATCACAGATGCCTACATGGACTGCACGAGCCTGTCTGCAACTGGCTTTTATACGTGAGTTATTGTTTTTACTCGTTTGGGCCTAGTCTTAGTGAGTTTGGCGAGGTGAGACCAATTCTCAAATAATATCAAGTTGCAGGATGATAAAATAAAAAGTAGAAAAGTTAGCTACGTACGATACGAGATTCTCTGGCAATAATTACAATTATTTTATTGTTCATTGAATTAGTGTCCACTATTCAACCGTGAAGGCCTATTTGTGTTCTTTTGATTTATTTTTAATTGTTAGGTTACAAATCTGGATTCCTTAAGTTTATTCTCGTTGCAATACAGCATCTTTGTTGGCATGTCATCACAATTCTTGAAATTTTATTGAGTAAATTAGCTTGGCCATAAAAATTACGTCCTTTTTATTACATTTCCTTTGCAAAAGAGAGCGACTGCAATTTGCCACTAACATCCCCAAAATGTTAAGTCTGGAATATAATAATATTATGTTTTTGAACGGCATGTACTTTGTACAATGTAGTTGCCTTGTCTACGGGTTGTTTGAAAAGGCAGGTGCTAGGACGCCAGATTTTCACAGCTTTTACTTCAATGTTACGTATCCTGAAAAACAAAAACAAACGATATTCTCAAAGTAAATTATAACTGTTGTTTGGCGTCCTAGCATTTTACCATCCCGTGCAATGTGTATATTTTATACATATTATGTGGGTGGTTGGCAGGTGCTCTGGTGTGGTTTGCTTCTTCTTTCCTATCAAACATCTATCGTCCTTATCTCCCCTCCTTCTTTTTTATGTTTGTTACTCTCTTGTAACACCTCCAATCTTCTGGCGCTCATATGACCTTATGCAGTTTCGAACGCCGTAAAACCTCTACTAAAACCAACCAACCAACCAATACATATTATACATTCCTATAGTTTTACATTTCCTTTTCACCAGAACCCCAGGCATTGGATACGACATAGACACCAACGAAGGCAAGCCTTTCCACTACAACACATTCGGCACGGCGTGCACGGAAGTGCAAATTGATTGTTTGACCGGCGATCACAAGGTTGGTTAGACCTTAATAAACAAAGATTTATAGACAACTTGTGGTGTTTCCATTCAAACGCAATATAAAAACATATAACGTACGTAAATCGAAACATTAGTTTACAACACAACCCCCCCTCCCCCCAACCTACCGGCACACACTTGCACACATTATTAGAATATGTTTCCTTAACCCTGTCTGTTTTTCTGTATGTCTGTCTTTATTTGTCGTTATTTCTTTTATGTATGTTTATGTGTCTGTCCGCCTGTCCGTCTGACTGGCTGTCTGTCTGTCTCTATCTCTCTTTATTTGTATACTGTCGCTCACTGTCTCTGTCTTGGTGTCTCTCTCTCTCTCTCTCTCTTTCTCTCTCTCTCTCTCTCTCTCTCTCTCTCTCTCTCTGCCTACTCCCCCTCTCTCTCCCCTCTCTTTTTATCTCTCTCTCTCTCCCTCTCTCCCCCTCTCTTCCTCCTACTGGTCTTTTACACCCCCCATCTCCTTTTCGTACCCTGTAGTAGTTCTAGCCAATTAAATACATACACAGAAAACACGCAGAAATCTATTCCCGCTCCCACTCAACAACAGACTCATCTCAATCCTTCCACTTTTTTCTTCAGGTCCTCCGCACAGACATCGTGATGGACATTGGCCGCAGCATCAACCCTGCCATAGACGTGGGTCAGATAGAAGGAGCTTTTGTACAGGTGGGCCCCTTTTTCACTACCTGGGCTCCAATGATGATGATGATGATGATGATGATGATGATGATGATGATGATGATGATGATGAGGATGATGATGATGATGATGATGATAATGATGATGATGATGAT
>NW_004797563.1:305349-312849 GCF_000002075.1 Aplysia californica | reverse complement strand
GCTCATGTTTTGGTCTATTTTTAAAAAATGACCACTATAAGTTAAATTTTTGTTTGTTCGTTTTTCAATTTGTTTCTATTTCTAAACCCAGCAGTTTTTTTTACCCCCGAGCTATAATACATGTACTAACAGTACCACCCTAAGATTTGATTAAGTACAAAGTCCCTCCAAACTGTTAAATAGCTGGGAACTAACATAAATGTCACGACGAGGTGGAATCAGGCTCTTGTCATTTTTTTTGGGCATGTTGAGTTTTTAGTACCGTCTTAAAGCTTGTTCATTTGTCTTTCTTTGAACAGAAATTTATCTTGAATACAAATCGAGCTATTTTCGAATGAAGAAGGTGGAATTTAATATCCAAAAGACAGCAGTTTTGATCCTGGTAACAGCCAAGCCTTTCCAAATCTTTTGAAGAACATTGTTATATCTCAAAGAGCTGACTCGGCTCTGAAGTGACCGGCAGTGGCCCCATTGAGTTCGCCTAGACTAAAACAAAGACAAAAAAAACCCCAACTAGCGGAGGAATAGTTGACAGCTTAGTAGAGACATTTACGTGCGCGCTCGTGTGGGCGTGTGTATGTGTTTGTATGTGTGTTTGTGTGTGTGTATGTGTGAGTGTGTGTGTGTGTGTGTGTTTGTGCGTGTGTATGTGTTTGTGTGTGTGTATGTGTGTGTGTGTGTGTGTGTGTGTGTGTGTGTGTGTGCGCGTGTGTGTGTGTGCGTGTCTGTGTGTATATGTGTATGTCTGTCTGTCTGTCTGTCTGTCTGTCTGTCTGTGTGTATGTATGTGTGTATATATGTACGTACGTATGTATGTACGTACGTATGTATGTACGTACGTCTGTGTGTCCACATTTGTGATTGGTTTCAATACGCCGATGAAGAGATACGAGGTTCATCAGGCTCGAGGCGAGTTTTAGGCATTAATATAATGAATTAATTTAATCATGTCTATTTTAGTTTTTAAGCCCCGTCACCGTGGCTCTTGCGAAATCCTACTTCTAACTTGACCTTACTGTGTCAAATGGAATGCAAAACTCTACTTATGTTTCTACTTTTTTGGCATCAGAATAAGTGTTGAATAATTTTTGATTGCCTCCTAACTGTTTATGTTTCCAGCTACTCTAGACCATAAAATGTTTTTGTCATTCAAATCACGAAGGCCATTTTACTTGTGATATTTCTATTTGCAGAAACAAAATAAACAGAAAGTATATATACCGACCTCGTTGATTTTTAAATATTGCTTTTTGTATTCGTTTGATCGTCTCTTCCATTCTATGTAACTTACACTTCCTAATGGTTTTCATATAAGATTCCATTACATTTTGCTACATCTTTATACATGTACGTTATACGTGGGATTAAGGATCGAGGGCTGAACTTTTGTCAGTATAGTAAGTACATGTATTTGTGAGGCACCGTGTTGAAATCAGGCGCTCGTCAAAATAATGAAATAGAAGAAAACGACATTTTTCTTCCCGTTTGGCAACTTTTATGGAATTTTTACTTTTTGGCTTAGAACCTTTTATGTCCGTTTAAAAACACAATGCTGTGTGGCTGACAATTGTTGATTAAAGGCAAAAAAAACACGTAAATTTACCGTTTTCAATGAATCTCAAGCTTTGGAAGTCGTCAAATTTTCTCTCTAATTTTACTTCTGAAACCAAGTGACCTCATCTGTTTCAATTCGACATAGATCTATCTCGACTCCCATCGAAGATAAATGGGTATTTTTTCATCGAAAGCAAGACAAACAAACAAAATTCAAGATGATGCCAATAACTCCATATGCCCAAAAAATTGAAGAGCGCCTGATTCCACCGCGTCGAAACACATTTTACGTTTGCTTTATAAGTTGTGTTTGTTTCTATTTGTATTTCATATTATATATCTATAGAAATATGTGGGGTTTGTGCGAACCGGAGGGTGGGGTGGGGGAAATTGGAGCACTTATTTCTTTATTTTTCCCCTGATATTATATTGTCATCACTTTCCAAATAGCCTAAAGGAAGGAAGGGTGTACGAAGGCATATGAATCGTAACAAACAAATCAAATAAAGAAAATCATAAACAACTAATTTATATAATATTATTATTCAATTGGTTGAATAATTTCTGGTCACAACGGTGTAGCATCCTGCCATCGCCTATTGTATGGGTTTAACGCCCTATCATATACTGTAACGTTATTTGAGAAATGGGACTTGAGAATTTAACGTCCGCCTTCTTTAGCACCGAGCTGAATGGGTGGAGAGCCTGAAAATCTCCCCAAACATCCAAAGTTTTTAAACGCTTGGTTGGTGATTCGAACCAGGGCCATGAGTTCCGAAATCCAGCATAATACCAACTGAGATCTCGGTGCACCGAGAGAACATTGCATTTCAACAAGGATTTACAATTTAACCCTGTCCGTACGTCGTGTTTTACTATCGTATCCATACGACGTGGGGAACTCTGTGCCCCCAGTTTCCAAAGAAGAAATTTACTCGTTAATCCGGTCCGTATGCTTTTCATAGTAGATACTGACAATTTCAAAGAGATATTCGCACTAGAAGTATTCTAAAAATGGAAAGAATACAACCCCGGGGGTACAAAATGATCCCAGGGCGTACGGATAGGGTAAAGAAAAGGGTCGCTCCTCTTCTTTGGCTAGTATTAATGAAATGGCGACCTAAAAATACACATGACAATATCACATAGAATTTTCATGTCAAATGCAGCCAGCGCTATTAATTTATCAATTACGGCGAGGGCTATTCATAACGTGTATTCAAAGAGAAGGAAGGAAGAGGGAAAAGGGTACGGAAAATTAATGATTACGTCATGTATCATACATGTCAGCGCCGGTGGCGACATCTGCGACCGTGAATTTTATGAAGACGCTTTACTTTTAAAAAAAATTCCTTAGAGTTAATCTTCTTGTGCTGTCGTGTCTTTGGGTTCAGTTGTTTTAAAGTGGCCTAACATATTTATTATTATCATCTCAAGGCAGATGCACTCTCATACAAGTTCTCATGGCCAAATTCACTTTCAGTTCGATCATTGGATGCTCAAAAACCAGAGTTTGGAGCTGGGGAGGTTTGTATAAACCACAGTGCATAATGTTCTTCCCATATCTGTTATTATTATTATATATATATATATATATATATATATATATATATATATATATATATATATATATATATATATATATATATATATATATATATATATATAGCTTGACTTACTCAATCACTGTCTATGAACATGACAAAAACACTGAAGAATGAGGTTTGACATCTATCGCCATTCGATGTCCCTTTTTACTTCCGGTATGTCTGATTGGATGTTGTATCCATCTCAGCCTGAGTTAGTTCTGACACGCAACCTCGAAGCCCAGTTAAGGGGGCAGACGTTTTTTAAATATTTTTTTAAAACCAGTTTTGAGCTCAGATATCAATTTTTGGAACCATACATATTCTGTCAGTAAAATTACTCTTCTTCTGATTCCCCGTAATTGTAAGATGGAATGATAAGTCCTTAGTATCAAAACTACCATTAAAACACCCAGTGGCCTCGGCAACGAGCCAAAGTAGAACAGAAATGCTCATGAATGCCACGTTATTTGACATGCTCAGCAAGTGAAAACCCTTCTCTTTATTTTTTAAATCAATTTTTTAATTCTTCAAGATATTGTCTTCAAATTGTGCATGGATCCAGTTCAACAATTCACTGACGCATTACTTTTTAGCTACATGTTCATGTTATATTTTTTCTGTAGGCTTTCCTTACCCTACCCCTAACATCTTTTGGGTCCTCTGAGTTTGGAGATACACTGGCGCTAGATAAAATGGCTTTGGTTAGTGAATTGAAGTTATATGTCTACAAGATCATTTCGAAACAAAAGAGGACTTATCATGTCAAACAAACAAAAAATGATTAACAAAATGCATCACCCACCATAAAATGCCAAAAATCCAATATAGACGATGTTTTCATGGCAACATGAAGGTTTTCTCGAAATATTAAGTTTGAATCTTTATCAGCATGACCCAAGGTGTATAAAATTGCTTCTTTCATGTGATTTTTCTCAGTATTAAGGAAAAGGGGCTCAAAAAGTAGCCTGATCTATAGAAGCGTAAAACACCTTCATTAAACGATACATGTAATACAATTTAAAAAACAAACAATAAACAGTAATTTTGGAATCAGAATGCAGCTGTCTGAAGTCAAGGTGTCCTACAAAGCAGGAGAAACGGTCCCAATAGAAAAAATCAGTTGCTCTGCAGGTTGAATGACCAGTAGTCCACTATCCCTGACATTCAGCAAAGAGAACGTAAAGGGGAAGGTAAAGGAGAAGATAACGCATCAACCCTCTGTTAAAATAGTATCACTGTACAGCGCCTGCTTGGCATCACTAGCACTTTTTGTTTTACTTCAAAGATCTTGTATTATATAAACAGAATTCGAACGGAATATTCGCTAATCCGAAGGCCTCACGTTTGAAAACGTATTTGCACAGAGATAACACAGAACTATAATATTCCAGCGCAATGTAGTCAATTCTTTGTGTATAATAATGATGACAATAAAAATACATTATGTAATCATTATAACAGGTGCGTAACAATCTTACAACACGACACGGGATCATTGAACGTGCAAGAATCTGACCAAATACAAGCTTGTTTTGACAAGGGAATACGTACTCAAACTGACACTCACACCTTTCCCGATCAGTCTGGTCAAGCCAGCGTTAAAATTATTAAATTATCCAGATCGTGTCACCTCGCTTTAAAATATTGTAGTGAATACTCCTGGAAGGGTAATTAATTTTGATGCTTGATAAACTTAAACAAAAACTTATTTGACATTTTTCACAATACATGTATTATCAAACGAACATTTAGACAACATTTTTATCAAATCGGAGTCCTTTACCATCTCTGAAGGGGTGCAACTTTACAACACGTTTGTGGTTTGAATACATTAAATTCATACATATATTTTACATAATTTCATTAGTTCTAACTCACTTCACGAAGTTAAATTAATATCATTTCAATGTGGTTTTTGATATCGCTCCGTGAATATGAACTAAAGACTTTATATTTCCCCATTCGTCCATCGGCAGCGACATCGACTCGTCCTCAAACAAAAGTTTCCTCTCCAAAATGTGAGGCAACATGAGTCGCTCCACACGCTGTCTTCTGTCTTCACATCCGAGAGCAGAGGACACAACCAGAAAACTGAGGCAAGCTAGCGTCCACGGCTGAGAGAACACCTCTTGGTACAGTCTACTGCACTTGGCATTTCGAGATGTGCAGATAGAGCGGCGAACTTTCGCATTTCTCGCCAGAGTGGTGACGTCATGCCTGTGGAGGAACCAGTTGAGGAGGAAGAAATGAGCAGCAGGGGCGTGTCCGTGAGCGAGGGCGGTACTGAAGGGCGTGGCTCTTGTGTAGACACAGCGAGGCGACCGTCGAGGGTAGAGCACGGATAGATCCACCAGAGAAGGCACAGGGCTGGAAGTCTTCAGCACGTCCGCCATGATGGGAGGTAACTGTTTTTGGAATAATGAGACATGTAAAGCTATTCCTGGCGGACACTTTCTCTGCAATAATGCTTTGACCGTCGACGTACTTGAACAAAACACGCTGTTCGATTTTGACTCTTGCATGACTCTGCCAACCACCCACGAGCTGACTGCTTTATCTAGCGCTGTTTCACCCAACTGAGTTTTCATTGAGCTATCAGCACCGGCGTTGAGTAATAATTCCACCATAGCATAGTGTTTATTTTCCGAAGCAATCATTAATGCCGTTTCACCGAAAACATTTTGGTGATCAATCTGAGCTCCGTTCTGAAGTAAACGATCTATTGCGAACCTCGGTACACCAACTCGAGAGCCTAAAATCAGAGGCGTGTCCAGCTGGGAATTGCAACAGTTTACGTCAGCACCCCTCTGTAAGAGATAATCAACGACGCCATCGTTTCTGTGACCGACAGCTCCTAGAACAGCAGAACACAGCGGAGAGTTACCTTCAGAATCAACGGCTTCTAAATCTGCCCCAGAGTCAGCAATGACTGCCACAGCTTCAAGATTGTTCTTAGCCGCCGCTACCACAATGGGAGGAGGGACACTACAACAACCCCCTCCGTTGACGTCAGCTCCGGCTTGGACGAGCAAAGACATCACGTCGACATGACCTTCGGAGCAAGACGCAAGAAGGGAGGTAACTCCATTATCGTTGGCGTAATTCGCATCCGCCCCTGCTACGAGAAGACGTTTGCAGACACCACGGAACCCTTTCCTGGCGGCGAGGATCAGGGGCGTTTCTCCAAAGCGCCCACTTTTGTTCGGATCAGCATTCGAAGCAAGCAGAAGTTTAACGACTGTTTCATGTCCGTAAGTTGCTGCTGCCATTAGAGCTGTAAAATTATCTTCGCTTGGGCTATTTACATCACAGCAGTAACTCACAAGATGGCTGACGATATTCTCGTGACCCATACCGCTGGCTATAACCAAAGCTCGGTTTGCTTCTGCAAATCCACTCCCACCAGCTACCAATCCGCTGCTCTGAATTAATCCAAAATTTTTTAATAAAGTCTTCACTATTTCCAAATTTTCGACGTGTACAGCCGCCTGAAGTGGGGAGGAACCGGATATCGTGTGGGCAATGACGTCAGCTCCCGCGTCAATCAAAACCCGAGCGGTTTCCACTTGACCCTGACTGCAGGCGATATACAGCGGCGTTTGTCGGAGACTGTTACGTCCATCAAGCGACGCCCCGGCGGAGATCAAAGCCCGAATAGCACCAGTGGCTCCTGAACGTGCGGCTTTGTGGAGCGCAGAATTCCCGCTGACGTCGGTGGCATTTATGCCATCAGCACCTATGATTGTATGAATGAAAGAAAGAAAGAATGAAAAAATGAAAGATTGCATTATCAAAAGGAAATAGAAAAACCACGTTCACATTCCCTTTGAGTGTATCTAATTTATTATAATATTGTGGAGAAAGGAAAGCGGGGATGCCAAATGGTCTTTTTTCGTACAAAACTAACACCAAATCAGCATATTCTAACAAATATCATGGATCATATAATGAAATCTTTTCTACTCCGTTCGCAAAACATGACATAAAGCTAACTTGCATGACAGTGACAGTATAATAGCTTGGACAGAATCTTAGGGAAACCCTAAAGGCAGACAGATACCCAATACTAAAACACCTACGGAGACAAACAGCCACACACACAGTGACACACACACGCACACACACACACAAACACGCGCGCGCGCACACACACACACAAACACACACACACACACACACACACACACACACACACACACACATACACACACACACATACAGAGGGGCGGAGACAAAAATAAATAATTTTACAAAATAAATATCAATTAATGCAACCGTGCATTACAATGCCAACAAACATACCTTTGCTTATAAGTAAAGATACTGCCAAAAAAAAAATTCAAGCAAGAGAGAGGGA
>NW_004797563.1:278902-303400 GCF_000002075.1 Aplysia californica | reverse complement strand
TTCGTCAGAAAAAGAAAACCCAAGGACATCATCTCTTCTAAATCATTAAAATCTTCTTAGCCATTATTGAAGCCTTCAAGTGGTCTTTTAAAATGATCTTTTCTGAACCAAGAATCTCAGAGAAGACGGACACACCCATTAGGGTTTTCTTGCTATTTTTGGCAAACATTAGTTTTTTTTTATGACAGCAAAGTTAAGATTAAATGTTGCCCAACTGGTAGCTTGACAGCGGTATGTATAATGAGGTAGTGAAACCTCACTGCTTAGTTGCGTGGATTGCGGAAGTCACTTTCCGCATGATCCCCACTCCCCACAATGGAGGCTGAAGTTTACGTAACATGTGTTTTTGTTTTCGTGTCAGTCAGAGTTTTATGGCACTTGCAACACAAAAAGATCATATAAGTGCAGAAGATTAGAGGCGTTTTAAAGAGAAACATATTATTATGTACAAAGAAAAGATGGAGGTGAGATAAGGCCGATATAATATGTGAGGCAACGTGGTGGAATCAGGCTCTCGTCAAAATAATCAAAGTGAAGAAAGTTGCATTTTCCCGCTGGTTTCTGAATTTTTATCAAATTTTTGTTTTTTGGCTCAACACCTTTCATGCCCATTAAAGAACTCATTTTTGTGTGGATTTTTCTGAAAAACGTTGATAAAAGGCACAAAAAATATAATTTTTCAGTTACCACGGAGTCTTAAGCTAAGGAAATGATAAATCTTTGGTGACCGTTTTCTCACTAATTTTACCTCTGAAAACAGGTGAACACCACCTCCTTCATTCACAAATATCTCGACTTGTATTCAGGATAAATTGATAATTTTTTCATCCAAATAAAGACAAGTGAACAAGCTTTAAGGTGATACCAATAACTCTACGTGCCCAAAAATTGACGAGAGCCTGATTCCACCACGCTGCCTCACATATTATACATTGACATGTTACTTATGCTTGATAGGAAAGAAGAAGCAAACTACACTAGATAACCTGCTTGTCAGCTACCCGCTAAGACAAGAGAACTTTGGGGCCATATAATCGATGTGTTGGGGACACTCACTTTGAGAGTGCGTCTGATATTCTAGAGTTCGTTCACAATCTAGAAGCACTGCATACCAGAGAAGCACTTTCAGATGAAGTACTGCTGTCACGGTTGTATACTAAAAATCTAGGGAATGTTTACATTTTGTATTCATTGGCCCCTTCTGACCTTCGGCATTCTCAACCCCAAGATGACATTTATGATGATATATTGAAAACACTTAGCTTGTGTGAGGCAGAGGATGTTCTTAGAGCCTTCGGTGGTTTTTTGTTTGGTTGCATTTCAGGCCAATTAAGACGAGAAGAGAGGACAGCAAGTTATTGTAATGGCTGCTTTCTCTTCCTCCCGAAATTATTTTCTTCGTTTTTCTCAAACACCGCCCCCCCCCTCCCCTCCCTCCCAACTTTCGCGTTATACTTTCTCTTGTTCTTTCACTTGCGTGTCAAAGGAGTTTATTTTTGCCCCGCCCTCCTCAAACCGAACAGAGAGAAAAAGTTTAATATTATTGTGCTCAACTCGCTTGAGCTGATCTTCGGTTAATTAAGTTAATCTTTTCTCGGGTCCCAGCACCTCTTCTTCTTTTACAATTCCCAACGATTAAGTTGAACCTGGGGTGAGTTGATCTATTTTTTACTCCCCCGACGACATACTCATCCGTTGTCGACCGTAAGCTACATGCATATGGTATAAATCGATGGTAGTCGACACACAAATATCAGGTACATATTATTCTACACAGTTTAGACCATTCATTTATCGGCCAGGCTACATGCGTACCATCAGACAAACAGGAATACAGTCTAAATAAAGACCGAGATACTCGATAAAAATCCCCCCCCTCTCTTTTTTTACATCTCGGAAATCGAACCTAGGTTTCCTGCATGCGACCTCGAAGCGTCTGGACGCTACACCATATATTCCGGTGGAAAGCGCGTAACTCAAGCAAAAAAAAAAAAAAAAAAAAAGGCAAATAATTTAGAAATTCAGTGACCAACCCGATAGGTTAATTTGGCGAACTTTTGTTTATGCCCAGGAAGGGTTAATGTACCGAGTGGAACTTTGGCCTACTTCACTGTCAAAAAGAGGGACGATGGAAGTCGGTCAGTCAGGGGAATAAAAAAGTAAATAAATGCTGGGCAAGTCCTACTTGTATTTTTGCCTGAACCGGATTTGAAGGTACTTGCTCATAATGAATCAGTATAACGTACACCATCGGCTGTGAATGGTATTATAAGTTAAAAGCACGTGTAAAAAATATGCCTACAAAAACATGTCTTGCGTCGAATCTATTAACTGTTTTCCATAGAATCGTAATCAGGTATGACTCTCTTTCAATGTACCTGTACTCCTGTTTGTCTGATGGCACGCATGTAGCCTGACTGCTAAAAAACCCTCCGCCTTTCTGGGAAGCCCTCCCCATTTTTTGTCCATAAAAAGACAATGAAATAGTTTGTGTTTCGTAAAGTTAAGACACAATCTTGAACATTACCTCATGAATAATACATGAGGCTATTAATAATAGGGTATTAAGATCCATTCTTTTTCCTTCTTACTGAACCAGTTAACTGGATTGGTGAATCGAATAATATGCCCAGTTCTACTTAAAATTCATCACACGTCACACTCACACACTGCGACGCGGAAGGGACAAGAGTGCGGTGTGACTAATAGAGCGGAAAAAAGACCTGCAAATCAAATGGTGAGAGATTTTATTACGATTTGAACTCACTGATGTGAGTGTGAGTGGATTTGGCGCGAAGCACACACACATTAATTATGAAAGAAGAGGGTTTTTTTGGAAGAGTTTTACGGCATTAGCAACACAATAAGGTCATGTATGTAAGTGCCGAAGAATAGATGTGTTACAAGAGAGTAACATACACAGAAAAAGGAGGACAGATAAGGACGATACATGTTTGACTGGAAAGAAGAATGAAACCACACCACAGCACCCGCCCCAAAGAAAGGAGGAGGAGCTAACAGCAGGTTGGGTTCGGTAATGGCAAGCACTCCGGCAGACGAACAAAGATATATCGTATACAATTACCAGTGCGCGCGAAAGTACACGCCAGTGCACTCTTACACAATAGAGAAAGGAAGAGAAAACGAGAGAGAGAGAGAGAGAGAGAGAGAGAGAGAGAGAGAGAGAGAGAGAGAGAGAGGGGGGGGGGACAGAGAGTCAGACAGGGATAGAGAGAAAGAAAGAGGAGTGGGATTGAGATAAATGAATATATTGATAGAGGGGGAAAGTGTGTGTGTGTGGGGGGCAGTGGCGGTGGGTAGTGAAGGGCTTACGGGCTTGAGCCCCTCACCCCCGCCCCCTCTCCGCCCCAACTCTATCCCTTAGTTAATGAACGTTTCTTAAATAACGAAATAAGCAGTTGAAACCGTCATGATCGCACGCAATGAACACACATTTATCAGCTTGGCGGCTTGCCCGTTTATCCAATCATTGTTGTCATCGCTTACAACTAAAGTAACCTAACAGCCAATCAAATGTCGTTAGGGCTCAGAAAGAATAAGCCGGCTCCCACGCCCGTCTTTAATGAAACTCTTCTTCTTGTTAAAAGGTAGAAGACTTACAAAATTACACTGCACAGAGGGCTCACGCTCTCCCAGCCCTGACAATGGGGTGAAAGTTTACGAAACACTTTCCCCCCAGTGACACAGATACCTATGCGCCCATTGGGCATTTGTTAGGCGCGTTCTATTTTCCGCAACAACACGACCCTATCCACCTCATAGACGGTATGTGTTTGGAGTGCTGTGTGTTTGTGCCGCTGAGATTTAACAGTTATTAGTTACATCAAACCACTTTTGAGGCAACTTTTTCTTCAGATAAAAACTAATTAGAGAAATTTGGAGGTGAAACGGCTTCGTCCCCACCATCCAGAAGAGCTTAACTTTAACTAAGAACAAAGAGATGGAAGACAAATGTGACTCTTCTCGTTTGAAAGGTTCTCAAAATGCCGTGGCTCGCAGTGAGTATAGAAAAATCATCACTGTTTTGTTCTCATTGCTTGCTTTTTGGTGGTAAAGAAGTGGAAGAAACCTAAGCCCCACCCAAATCTTGGTCCACCCACCGCCACTGGTGTGGGGGGTGGGGTGGTGAGGGTGGAGGGTTTTTTCGGGTGGGGGGGAGGGCAGTGAGCGAAAATGTACCACTTCAAATTCAACTTACACAACAAACAAATAACTTTATTTCTTTATTCTACAATTTTTAAAAAGCAGCGCCCCTGTTAGTCACCTTTAGTCAAGTTAAGGTGAGATACATGTATTGCCAATTGCAACCTCGACGTTTCAGATCAGCTGAGGACATCCTTTGACTTCTGTGCTATTTAGGTCACCTAAACAGTAAAAAGTAAACGGTCCTGGAAGGAGGGAGAGTGGACTAAAAACATACACGTATTAAAGTCCGAACGATTCCAAGTGTTTTACGCCCTTGTCGACCCAATAACATATATCAATACATTGTATAAGAAGGCGAGGGGATGTCATGTACACTTTCATTCATTTGCATTTTGAGTTGTGTGTAGGACACACCGTGAAAGATGGTCCGAGTAAGACATTTTCTCATACAGAGGTTTTAATTTTATGGCCTCTGCTAGTCTGCTACTTGCTAATGGGGGGCTCTCATGGTCTAAAGGTTAAGGTGTTCACCTCTCATTCATAGGTCCATGGGTTCGAATCTGGATTGCGCTGGAAATTTTTCTTCTTTTAAATCTTCTCTTTTCACACCCTTTCCTGCCCTCTATGTTCTGTCGTCTGCTTTTGTCTCCACTTTCTGCCCCACCCCTCATCCCCTTTGCCCCCTCCTTCGGGCTCCTCCCGACTCTTTCTGCAGCCTTTCTATTTCTACAGCTACTCCTTGGCTCCGTCTTACTGCTGTCTTTCAGCCACACCCCTGATCTTATGGTAGGTAAGATCTACACATCGCCTTCTCAGATAAGGGCAAAAAATCTAGGAGGTCCCGTGTACAAGAAATGCGCACGTTAAAGATCTTTTGGTGGTCCAAAATCGATAAGTGTAGGCTTCGGCGGCCACCGGGCAAAATTCAAACTTTCCTACCAGCTGAAAATGTTTAATGGGTCCCGTGCGCTCATATGACCGTATGCAGTTGCTAGCGTCGTAAAACACTGACAAAAATTTTTTTTTTTTAATGCTAATGCGGGGGTGTGTCGGGCCCGTGTTGTCATGACGGTACGACATATTGATTGTTATCTCTGTGACTCAGTGACGGTTTTGTTACTACGAATTGCATTGGGATAGTACTTCTGAAGTTTTCCAGTTTCATCAGTCCTCAGCTTTCCACAGTCTTTGCCCTATTAACACTCCTCTGGACTTTTCCTTGATTTTACTATGAAAAGTTGCCCAGTTAAATGGAAATCCATCCGATAAATGCATTCATGATTTTCAACAGTGAGATCTGGAAATGAAGTATCTCTCTGAATCTCAGACATTGTTTTACTGTCTCAAACATTTATCATCAAGACGTACTGTAAGCCATGTCTCTCCAACATCATTCATCACATGATGACAGCTGCCTCCTTTTCCATGCCCCCTCTTGTCCCAACACAGTTTACATCACAATTAGGTTCATGAACACTGACCTTACTTCTCCTAAAACCTCTTCCCCTTTTCATCCGTCATGTCACATGATGAACAGTATATAGTAAGTATCTTGAAACCCACTACCAAACTCGTCCTTTTTTCAATAGCACATCAAAAACCAGATTTTGAAGTATGTCCACGTTTGTGCCTTAATTGTACTGTCATATGATGACACAAGAATGTTTTCGTATTTTTCCACATCTCCTGCTTGCTCTCGATAGGTGCACTTCACTTTCTCCACTGCTTTTCCATCATGTTTTTGGTGACAAGTGGAAACTGAAGGTTTTATTTTGCACTGTTACATGTTCATCATTTCAGCAACATCGCTGAAGCCAGCACGTCCCATACCAGTGGCTAATGCTGTAGTAACAGCTCTCTTATTTGAATTATTGCACGATGAACACTTTACTCTCAAGAAAAGAGAGAGACCACAAATCTTTTTGTGGGCAAATTCCAAGGAGATTCCACACATGTCGCTGCAGATACACAGTGCATCAAATAACATCCACAAATTCATTGGGAGGAAAAAATATGACTAAATCTAAGCAAAATTTGAAGTACAATATTATTATTAAATATTATCTTCGCAATACTGCATAACAACTCAATACTCAATATTTCATTTCATTGCCATGTCATGTGACGAATCCAGCTGCTCTACTTACAGATTCAATGCTCATTTTCTTAAGTTTAAGTCGTTATAATTTTCATCAGCGAGAAAGAGAAAGAGAGGAAAGCCAAGAACTACCTGGGAATGAGATCTAGAAGCAGGTCTCAGGCATATTGGACGCAGCTGGCTGGAGGTGGAGAAGATCGTCCATAACAGAGACAGGTGGAGAGCTCTTCTTGGCCACTTTTACTCTATACCAGGGCAAAAGAGGCGAATGAAAGATCCAGCTCATATTTATTTTTTTCAGCCTTTTATTCACAATGAATCTTCATGAAACTGATTTCAAAGTTCATAATTACTTATATACTTTGATAATTGTTGCAACAAACAATACTTCACATTAATCACATGACAGTTCGCTATCCTGTCAGCTGTACATTTTCACAGTCAGCAACCTGAGAGATATGCAACAAACATCCACCACAATATTCATGTTATTACAAAAAGTAAGAAATCATATCAGAAATGGTAATAATTAGTTTACAGCAATACAAACCTAATGGTCTATCTGAGTCCCTGGTGTGCACATAATGATGTTATGCATGTTTGTGCTTCTCAAAAAGAATTGATAATATTTTAAAATATATAAATACTTACACATACTCAGTCTTCATTCATGAAATGAAATCACTTGCAGCAGAGAGGGCAACCACATAAAAGAAGCACATATAATTAATCCAACAAAAAATGCTGACAAATTTCATATCACTGAAATTTGTTAACAAATTTGTCAGGTATTAATGACAATTATTCATTTGGTAATATACTTGTCAAAAAATAAACTATGATGGGGGAAAAAAAGAAGCAAAAGAAAGAAACAAAAACAAATGGAGGGCATTTTTCTGTTCATACTTCACATTGTCCTTAAAAACACTATATGTAATAGACCTTGTGCAAAAAAACAAACTATCCAAAAGTCGGTAACATTGTCATGTTCTGCAAATAGGCTTTCCTGTATTATTCCTTGTCAGACTGAACTCAGTCACGTTCTCCGGACTTGAACATGATACATCAGCACTAAAGTAGTACAATTACAAATTTGTTCTGAATGGTCATATTTGAAGATGAACTATCACTGATAAAGAAAAGAGCATAGAATAGTTTTGTTCATCCCAGTTTATGTCACATTTATACACACAGACCTGCCAACCACTCCATGACTTAAAATAGCAGTTCTCCACAAAAACCTCCCAAAAATAGGAGTCTGGGGGAAAAAATCAGTCTCCAAAACCCCAGTGGATTAAGATTATTTAACAAAATAACTGTGACAAACAATGTGTATTGCAACTATACTAAAAAAAAGCTAACTAAAATGTGTATTTTCACACCGTTTACAATAAATCGCATACGACCAGATAGAAATGTAACTTTTCTTTTTAATTGTATTTTATACAAACTCTATCTGGGTTCTTCAAAGTGCAATGAAATATCAGACAGCTCTGATTTTATCTAAGTACTTGTCAGCTCTGTACACATATGTGTCGCGATGCGGTGGAATCAGGCGCTCTTCAATTTTTGGGCATATGGAGTTATTGCAATCATCCGAAAGTTTGTTCATTAGCTTAGATTTCTCTGAAAAAAATACCCATGTATCTTGAATAGAAATTGAGAAATTTGCGATTAAAGAAAGTGGGGGTCTCCTGGTTTCAGTGGTAAAATTTGTGAAAAAATGGCCGCCAAAGCTTATAACTTCAACAGCTTGAGAGTCATTTAAAACAGATAATTTGCATATTTTGTGCCTTTGATCAACGTTTTGCAGAAAAATTCACATAAAAATGTGTTTTTATTGACTTAAAAGGTGTTGAGCACAAAAACAAAAATTTGATAAAAATTGCCAAACTGGCGGGAAAATAACTGTTTCTTCAATTTCATTATTTTGACGAGCACCTGATTTCACCACGATGTCTCACACGATGTTTACTGCCTACTATTTCAACACTGATGGGTGATGAAGCAGGACCTCCAAACTTAACATCCATAGGACCAAGGATAGTAATAATAGGTGGAGAACCATGAAAACTCCAAAAAACAACTCAAGTTCTAGAATGCTCCATTAGAAAATCTAACCATGGTCATCCACACCATGGCTGAGAATGACACCAACTGTATATATAACAGCATACCCTCATTCTGCTTTAATAAAAATAAATCAGAGTTTTAACAATAATAGTTTAAGAAATACATCAATATCGGTTTGACTTTTTCCTGAAACGAACAAAATAAAATATCTGGCTTGGAAATGCATGAACTGTTTTTTAGTGATGCATTTCCCCATCTCTTTGTACATTGCTTTTTAAGGATGTGAAATCAGGATGACCATTAATGTAGTCCACCAAGATAATACTAAGGTGGCAAAAAAAAATGATTTCAGACAAAATAACAAAGAAAATGGAACATTGGAAACAGCAAAACCCCAAAAATATATTTTTGTAAAAGACAAGACACTGTCTATTTCGTAACCAGCATTACTCAATTTTATATGAAAACATTTGTCAAGAGCACTCAGAAAAAGAATATGCATGTTTCGAGACATCCTAATACTGTATTCAAATGAATGATCACCACTCAACAACATTATTGTGATCACCCCCAAATACAATTTATAGTTTTCAGAATAAAATTTACTTGATTTCAATAAGCAGATCTAGGCTCACGTGTGATAATGAGATGCAAAAGGAATCACATGAAAAGAACTTCCCTTATAACTTGTTAATCTATTCTTTCTGAAGTCAAGCACTCTATAAAACAGAAAATATCAAAAGCTTGATTTGGAACAGAACACAGGGCTGCCTGAGAGTTCATAATACAGAAGAAAACTTCAAAACATTTAACGAGACAGTAACCAGTACAGTACAAGACAGTAACCAGTACAGTCAGAGACTGACATTAATTTTTTTTGTCTTATAAAGAGCTTTATGGCACTTGCAACAACACAATATGGTTATACAAGCGAAGAACAGAGGTGTTGCATGAGAGTAACAAACACAAAAAAGGAGAGATCAGGATGCCAGATGTTTGATAGGAAAGAAGGAGCATACCACACCAGAGCACCAGCCAACCACCCACCGACACTCCATTAAAACATGATGACTGAGTCTGGTAAGATATATATAAGACACCAAGGGGAAAAGACAAGTTTCAGAGTTGAAGTGACATAATCTAGCATAGCATGAATATCATTTTGTAAAATTTATCATCACGCTGTCAAGATGCAGAAAAAGGCATCAAACAAATAGGGAAGGGGAGAGGGGGGGGTTGGTGGGAGAGGTGGGGTTCTTTCTTCGCCAAGTGGTCCTCACCTCTCAGGCAAAAGTACCAGATCTGATGCAAAGTTTACATCAAGATGGTGGTCTTAGGAGCTGGGACGCTCTTGGGAATTTCACAGCCTTGACCTTGAGACAGGAAAGATCAAGCTCAAGGATTTCTTTGATGGGAACGAAAAGCTCTGTTCTATTATGCAGACAGTTTGCCGTAATTAAATCTAAACAGATAAAAGCTAAAGAATGAAGACCTGACAGTGCTGGCTATTGAGACAAATTCTAAACAAATTCTTCACAGAAATTTACAAAGCTCGAATCAACACAAACAATAAAAGATCCTTTAAAAATATCACAATGTAGTTAAAAAATAATTACAGTGTGAATCCAATTTTTTTATTGCTATCTCCAGTATGGTCAAATAGAGTTAGTCAAGTATCTCATGGCAAAAAGATATTACATCGCTGTGAGACAGATTAGAAACCCTTAGCAAAGACCATACAAGTTAAAATCAATTGCACTGCAAGTTGAAGAACCTGCAGTCGACTATCCCTGAGGATAGGCACAAGAAAACACAGGTGGGAACAAAATGGGAATCCCCAACAAGACACTGTATGTAGCCAGGGAAAATAAACTCACTTTAAAAGATCCAATAAATGGTGGGGGGGGGGGGGGTAGCATGTTTCAGATTACAACAAATCTTAAATTGTTCCATATGCTGTAGCAGATTCATTCTTTGCATATCACGGCATAGAAAAGAAGTATTTGAACCATGCACGCATCACTTCAGAGAGCCTCCATTGAGCAAGGAATCCCACAGCAACAGCTACAGCTGTCCAGAGAGTTTTGTACTTGCCAGCAGACAGCACAACTGTGGACAGGATAATTATACAGAAGAACATCAAGTTGAACAATGAAATGGCTGGAAAACCCCCCAAAAAGTGGCAAATTTTCCCTGTCAGATACACATAACATAGTTGACAGTTCCCAAAAGACGATACAACAGATCTGATGTAACCTGACAAAACATTTTTTTTTTCTTTTTGGCGCAAACATATTTTATTTGCTAAATTGAAAGCCTGATCAGTTACCCAACTTATGTGAAAAAATCAAAGTGAAACTCACTAGTTTTTGAAAAAATTTGAATTCAGATTTAAGAAAAACACTATTTTTCAATGGTTAGGCTGACAAAAATCCTCTTTTTCTCGAAACTGCTGTGAATAATAAAAGTGCATTTTGTCAGCTTTCCTGATCCTAGAACAGGTGGGATTGAGCACGCACTCTTCTCGATTATGTTTAAAAACAAAACAACTGTCTGAGTTTTCTGAGTCCTTTGAGCACACAGATAAAATCAAGAGCTTGTTAAAACTTTCAAACTATTCCCTAGACAAAAGAGAAGACTTTAGGTCATAAAAACACTAAATGTACCATTGAAAATGAGAAAGCACAAAACAATAATTTTTGTGCTTAAAAATGACAAGAAATATATACTGAACATTTCAGGGCATAACCCTTCTTTTCCCCTCCTGTTTATAATAATAATAATATATATGGACACAATAACGCAAGAAGCAAACCAAAGCTCAGAAAGCCTAAATGAATTTCTGTTCGCAGACGACCAATGTCTAATTTATCATGACCAACAAAGCCTCCAAAATCACACTACCGAACTCAAAAACACAATAATCTGTGAGAAATTCAACATGAAAATAAGCACATCAAAAACAGAAGTTATGAAAGTGAGCCGAAACCATAGTCCCCTGAACATCCATGTCAATAGTAAACAACTGAAACAGGTGAAAGAGTTTAAATATCTTGGCAGCACTTTTTCTGAAAACGGGTCCATAGACAGAGAAACATTATGTTATCAGTGCCAGACCTGGACCTTAACCCTTAAAACCCTGAATTCTTTTTTTTCATACCTCCCTAGAATCCTGAATTAAAATTGAGATACTAGAAAAAATTAGGTTGGTTCATTATTTTGTTTACTGTGTTTTTAATTGTTGTTAGATTTTACTGATTTTGAAAATGTTATGTATATATGAATGCACAGTCTGAACAAAAGGGGAAAAGGTTAAAACACTGGTTTTTAGGACCAACTCTAAGAGTTAAGTCTTGTGTGTGATCCCCGACACAATTTCAGTCAAAGTATCATTAGACCCAGCCGTAGATCTAGCCTCTGGTAGCTTTAGTGGTGATCTCCTGCCAATTCCACTATCGTCAAAATCATCATCGATCTTATGCGGAACATTGCAATCGTCTTCAACGGTCATATTTATCGATATATCCGACTGGGAGATCATTATTGGGGTCTGGTTTGGATCAAAAATGTCAAAAATTTTGCGGCCTGGAGGGCCAAGCAGCGAAAAGTGACTAATTTTTCTTAAAACCTCGCAAAATTTCCAGACTTTCGGTGTAGAACTGCTCTCATGACATTATCGGTACTTTCTGCTCGCGACAGAGTCATCTGGAGTTACATCCCCTGTTTCTAGCATTGGGAATTAAACGATAAAGTCGACCAGCGGTTACCAGCGTTACCAGCGGTATAGGAAAATAGGGCGTCAGCGGTTACCAGCGGTATAGGGTTTTAAGGGTTAAGCAAAACCCATGAAAGCAAAATCACTGCATGCGAAATTAAAACCCTTAACATTATAAGACGAGACAGGCAGAGAAATGAAAAAGTAAGAGCAGCTATCGGCACTGAGTCCTGCCTGCGTTACATAGAAAGACAGAGGATAAAATCATAAATGGTTTGGCCACCTGTTATGCATGTCACCTGACCAGCCAGCCTTGAGAGCCTACAACACCAAGCACTCAGGCTATAAAGGAAAAGGAAGGCCACGCAAAAGGTGGATCGAGGGAGTCAAGGAAACCCTTAGAAAACATAACATCACAACTGAAAGAGCTGCGGAGCTGGCCTACCATAGAAATCTGCATCTCCCCTCGACGCTGAACGGCAACAGAGGATGAAAAAGTAAAAGTAAAGTAAGAACCCTTCTTTTCTTCAACAGACACACACTGATGGTCTCTTACCGCTTTGAAAAAGAGTAACTTATAGTTGCCAATCCTAGAGACCTTGTACAAGAATGGAGAATAACAATTAAAAAAATAATAAGAAGAAGAAGAATAGACAGCTTTTGTAGAGTGCAAATTCTCCCTCAACAGCAAGCCATATATGTGCTTTACATTCTATTATATTACCCCAGCAGACCTGATAGCATTCTCAAAAAATCTTAACTACCTGGGAAGCATACAGTACAAAACTAATATTATTTTACAGGAACTAAAAAGACACCAACAGACTGACAAGATCTTTCACTGTCTATGGCCAGGTACCCATTCACACCTGGGTGAAGTGAGTAAAATTTGTGTAAAGTGCCATTCCCAAGGATACAACATTGTGTCTGAGACTCGAACCCCTGAACACGTAACCTCACGGTTACAAGCCTGGTACCCTAACTACTAAACTATCAACATAGTAACGAGTCCAGTACCCTAACTACTAGTACTAAACTATCATTGTGAAATGGGAGAAGAAAAAAAAGAACAGCTCACCTCGCAAAGCCTGCAGAGTGGACAGAAACACAAATCCATCGCAGAGCCACACAAAGGCTGTGCTGAAGGAGCGACCCCAAAGAAGAGCTGGCACCGCGAGCACTCGCCCTAAGCTGGCCACAATGACTGCTTTTGTGATGAGCTGGCTCCTGGGGAGAAATGTGCCAGAAAAAAAAAAAAGATGAGCAAAAGCGTGAGAAAAAGAGATCATGAATAAAAGCATGAGAGAAGGAAATAGGGGGGGCATGCTTGAGGGAAAGAGATGGATATGTTTTTTAGTTTAGTTTTAGAAGAAGTTTTACGGCGCTTGCAGCTGCATAAGGTCATATGAGCGCCAGAAGATTAGAGGTGTTACAAGAGAGTAACAAACATAAAAAAAGAAGAAGGGGAGATAAGGACAATAGATGTTAGATAGGAAAGAAGATGCAAACCACACCAGAGCTCCCGCCAACCACCCACAGATGGAGGTGTGCATGAGAGAAAGAGACTGATAAAGGCATGAGACAAAGAGATGGTTTAATACATGAGAGAGAGCAATAGATAGATAAAATCTATAGCTAGCATGAGAGAACAAGATGGATAAATGCATGAGAGAAAGAGAAGAACAAACACATGGGAGAAGTTTGTTTTATTGGTAGGAAAACACTGTAGACAGATCAATACAAACGTATCAAAAACATAAATGATAGACATACTTTGCTTTCACACAACTTCTCTACCTCAGAATTACAAAGTTCTATCTGCTCAGTATCAAGTTTTGAGAAATTTGACATCAAAGATATATAAAGTTTCACGTCATGTCAAGCTTTTTCTAATGCAATTCTTAGAATATCTTGAAAACGACTTCAAATAATCTTACGATTTCGATACAACAGATAAAACATTTAGTTTTTGATCTCATGGTCTTAGTAACGTAAAACCGCCAAAAAAGTCAGATACAAGTTTGTAATTCTTAGGTAGTGAGTCTTGCAGAAATAATGCAGTAAGTAATATTCCAAATATCCGGAAGATCTGCAATGTAGGTATTTTGGCTGTTTGTTTATGTAGGCTACATGGTGCATTTTAAAAATTGTTTTGTGACACAATAATGTCTAGACATTGCTAAAAAGTTGATGGCATTTACTTTTACTTTAGTTCTTGACCATATATAAGAACTACAGCTAAGCACGTCAATATGATTACAGTCATTGAGAATTAAGTTCTCCTAGCTATTCCAAGACAGCTTTTTGTTCAGAGGATTGAAAAAGAGTAGCACATGACATGTAACAATGGTTATTTATTGGTGGGAAAAAGAAAGAAAAAGAAACAAAGGATGGTAAAAAAAATTGGAATCACCTGTGGCACCCTCCAACCACTTATAAAGAGGCAACTAAGGGCAACAGAGGAAAAGTAAAAATAAAGGAGGCGTGGGTTAAAGATACAAGAAGATAGCCTGTGTGGCCAATAAGGATGCTATTTTTTTAAAATACAGCGAATACACAGAAAAAGACAAAGCGGTTTTAATTATGTTGCCTCTTTTTCTGTGTTTTTCAGGCATTGAATGAATGCTCCTCACTGCTGTAACTTTCTCTTTGGGTTTGAAAACTGTCTTGATCTCACATTTTCATTAATTTCAACTTTTTGCCACTGTTCCTCATATTCGAAAATAAATCTATGCAAAATTTGCATCTCTCCTTTTTGTGCATCTTAACTCATCCACCCCTAATGCCAATAGTATAGGTATGCGCGCGCAACGCTCCAACCTTAAGGCGACAGTATTAGAATGGGAAATTTTGCTCTCGTGAATGAAAACACTACTTTTGTGTGAAGCAGACTATAGCCTAATTGGAAGAATAACCTTTTTTTTAAAAACAGACTGTGACCAGAAGCACAAACCCAAATTTAGAGCAAAGAAAGCTATATTTGTGAACCATGTGGGGGAGTGCGAAATTTGAACGCACTTTCCTTCTTCACATTTTGTTTACTGTTTGACTCTGTATATGGACCTTTTTCTACGGAGAAGTGCATAAAAACTATGACACACACTTTGCCTTCAAATTTTCAATACACACAAACAAAGGTTTGGGTAGGATATGTTAAAATTTAGTTGTTTTTTTTAAAAATTGTTTAAAAAGTGGTAAAAATCTCTAGGGAGAGCTGACAACCCAGCAGTGTAGGCCTAGTTTAAGTGAGTCAATGAAGATTTCTTTTCTTCTTTCCACTCCCCACATGAAGGAGCAAGCCACAAAGGATCACTCACAATACTCTTATTGAGCTTTAAAAGTAAGGAGAAAAACAAAACAATAACAAGACTGAAAAAAAGCTTGACTCACCAAATTAATCCCACACTTCCACCTTGCAATAGGCTCCTCAAAAAAAGTACAGCTTGTACAGACAACAGCAGAGCAAGAAGTTCTGAAACAGGAGGAATAAATCAACAGCTTTGCAAGAAAATGCAAAATATCCGTTTTCTCATTTTGAGAAAGATTAATATTTTTGTTCTTTGTCACTGCCGTGAGAAGAACAAGGCTGGCCTTCAGTCTGCGTGTCCCAAGAGGTGACTAAAGGATCCAAGATGTAGCTCCCAACACGATGCTATCATAGAATTTCAAAGTTATATCTCATATTTTTGGCCATTTTGAGTTACTAAAACCATAGCGCCTGAAACCAAATGTTCTATCTACTCTATCAAAATCGTAAGATTATTCGGAGTCGTTATCAAGATATTTAAAGAATTACATTAAAGACAGCTTCACATATTGTGAAACTCAACATTTTCTAGGTCAAATTTCTCAAAACTAGGTACTGAGCAGATAGAACTTTGTAATTCTAAGGATCGATGAGTAAACTGGTCCTCCAAGTAGGGATTTGAGTTTAGGAGTGGCATCTTCAGACCCATAAAACAACATCCTCACTACAGAACCACAAACTAGAAACTTTTTATTATAAACATATTGGGAGATGCCTAAGCTTCTAAAGGAGCATATATGAAGCCTGGCTATGAAAGCCATTTGATAGCCCCCATATGGATTTGTTGACCGTTAACCAAGACAACAAAAATCCAGACATGGAATGGAAGGACCATTTATAAAACAGGTAAAGCACTTCTGGTTGCTTCAGAAAGGAAAAGATACAGCGTTGAAATTCTGGGTCTTAGTGAAACAAGAAGGAACAAATCAGAACGAACAGATTTTCTACAAGGGAAGTTATTTGACATTCAGGCCATTATATCAACAACAGCTCAACCCACACACAAGGGGAGTGGCGTTCATGTTACCTGGACCCGTTTGAAAAGTCCTCATTTCATGGGAAGGACACGAACAAAGACTAATTCACAGCTGCATTCAAGACAAGGAACAAAGGGATTAGTAGGAACATCATTCATAGAGTTCTGCCCCACAAATTATACTGTTATACAAAAGAAGTAAGTAAAGACGAACACTACAACCAGCCTTTAAAATATTCTTGATCAATACCCTACAAATGATCGTCAACATGCCGAATAAGGCTCACCTTCAGTCTGCGCGCTGCAAGAGGTGACTAAAGGCTCCAAGATTAACACTTTGCTATCATATTTTGGGGAAAATAAAAAAAAACTGCATAGTAAACATCGCCAATCGGCGAGATGAGGCGGCAAAGTGTTAAATTCAGAGATCCCACCTCATAAATAAACTCGGTGTAGAGAGAGGCACTTCTCCCACAGGTCAAGCTATGGGTAGTAGGAAAGTAATTGTCAGACACACTGTGGATAGAGAAATGTACACATACAGTCGACTCCCCCTCTGTGCTGATAAGGGAAAATAAAAAAGTAAAAGAAAGAAGTCTCAAAAACATTGAGAACCCTTGCCCTACCTGAAGCTGCTACTATGTAGTTGAGGTACAGCTCAAGCCCTAGGTGTGTGTACTGGATGCCATCAAGGCTATTATGTGGACCACTTGTTAGTTCTGACCGCTGCAAGACCAGCTTGGCAAAGGCATCACATACCCACAGGACTAAGGCTAGTCTCCAATGAGACTGTGGAAACAACAAAATAAAATAAGCAATCAAAAGAAAACATGAAGAGAGATGAGACAATCACAGCCTCGGGTGCAACAAGTTGGCCGTTCCCCTTTTGAAGTGAAAAACCATCATACTTATTTCAAACAATCACAACCTTGTGCAGGAATATCAAATCATCCATAATGTGGCAGGAGCAGTAAAAGAAGTAACAGTCAGATAGAGAAAAGTATCATGGCAGAGATCTCCATTCAAGGAATTCCCATTTTCAAAATAGACAACTTAGTCTATTTTAAAGTTGTCATCTGCACAAACATGACACATGATAACAATTTTTGACCATCTTTTTAAAATAAAGCTTGACAAAAACTGCATATAAATTCAAAATTTATGTCGCATATGCATATATAATATATATTATACAATTACTATTAGACAATTATTTATAACTTTATATATATATATATATATACATATACATATATGTATCAGACTTCACATCCGCACCATTTGGGGCTCACAAGGAAGAGGTAACAAGCTACCCACAAACCACGGAAATTACCCATTCCCTTGTCTGGCAGAGTGGCGTAAAGGTTAATTAGAGCCGGTGGAACTAAACCTAGTTTGGAGTTTTGTTTCACATCGAGGTTGAGTAGGTAAAGCATTTTTCCACCTTCTACATGTCAAACAAAACCCTACTTCTGTAGGGAAGGAATTTCTATGTCCGTTTTCAGGTTGTGAAGATTTCCATATAGAGTCATAATAGCAAGCACATAGCAAACAAACACATGATAGAAAAACATGCACATTGCAAACAGATTTTTCAGGCTAGACTATTTCCATACACAAATGTGTGTGAAGCAAGGACACTTTACATCATTATGCCCTTACTTCAAACTGTGTATTGATGAGCAGATGTCTGTATGGCTGTGGCTGCAACAGCATTGCATCCAAGAATATGATGACTGGATCATATTCAATGTACTTGTCAGCAACTGAACCACAGCTTTTCTGAAATGAAAATTAAAGAAACCGTTCCCACACATTCTTATAAAACATGTCTTGGTGCCAGAAGGGTTCAATATGAAAGGATCTTTACAAATAATCAAGGCTGAATTGGGCATTGGCTTGTTATATTATCAAGTTTCATCTTTCCTAGACCTTCAAAGCCACTGTGTGATACAATTATAATCATGAATTAATGCATTGATTTCAGAAATTAATCATACATATGTGAAAAAGGGAAGGAGTTCCGCAGAGGGCCGGCCAACCAACAACACACAACCCTAACCCTAACCCAAACCAACTCTGTAGGCTTCTATAGTTTGCTCAGTGGACCTTGTCACGGTAAGTGTTGGCCCTCAGCCTAGGCGATCATAAATCAGGCAGCGCAGCCCAAGAACTACACACCTTGCTTGTGGGCTGACACACCGGCCGCTCAGGCTTCGGCCCACAGCAAGCAGTGACCTTCGTAATGATAATAATGATTACAACGGCCACGGCTAGGCGGTCTCTTTCTCCCCCCCTCTCTCTCTCTTTCTCTCTCTCCCTCTCCCTCTCCCTCTCAATCTCTCTCTCCCTCTCAATCTCTCCCCCCCCTCTCTCTCCCCCCCTCTCTCTCTTTCTCTCTCTCTCTCTCTCTCTCTCTCTCTCTCTCTCTCTCTCTCTCAATGGTTTAGCTTCCCTGTGTTTGTGTTCAAACTAACAGACATGTAAAAAATTATTGTAGACAGACAAAAGCGATGGAAAGACAGAAAATTGACTTGAGTTGAGTTAGAGTTTTACGGAAATGGAGGGCACACACTGGTATGTTTTGACACCTTTTCATAGGATAAAATGTTTGGTAAGCTAGCAGTCCATGCCCGATATTCTGTTTCATCCGAAGGAAATCCATACAAGGTCACTTTTTCTGCACCTTTCTGACTGTCATAGCCAGTTTTGCATCCACCAACTGAGCATTTTCTTCCCATTGTTGTTCTTATTCCTTCAGTTTATTTTGAAGGTGTCAGTCACAGTCCAACAGAGTCATAACCACACATGATGAAAGCAAGAAATAGGCCTAGAAGAGAAGCATGTAAGCACTGTGAAAGAACAGCAGATATTAATATACAAAGCAGGTCGGGAAAAACACAAAGACAAAGGAGCTCCCCCATAATTATGATCCGTATACTTTTCCCTACCTAACAAGGGTGGGCCCCTAGACGCTCAGAGTCTAGATAGATTTATATCTACATGGTCCTTTTAGTCTTTTGTTTGTGTTACAATCTAATCTAAATCTAAAAGCAGATCTAGGGATAGGATGGAGAGTTCGTTTTTAGTGGTTGTTTGCATAGAGAGGCTCTAAGTCAGTGAAGAGTGTGCGGATCAGGATGGGGGGGCCTCCACTGTGTAGACATGGATTTTAGAATGGATTTAGACAGATATGAATTAAACTTGCACGTTCAAAACTTCACTGTAGGTTTAATCTAAACACGTACACTGATGGAAGAGATATTTGATATTCACACAATCCAGATGATTTGAAAAAAACAACTGCATTAGGCTTCAACTAAAAGAATCCAGGCATTCACTGAGTACGATGGCGATGAAGAATCTGAAAATGAACAGTAGGCCTACAGTGCAGCCAAACAGCACTTCAAATTTGCAATCTCAAGACTGTTGGTCAATCTTAATTAATTAATTAATTAGTCACCACTTCTGTTCCTCAACACACACAATGATGTAGAAAATATTCACATAATCCAGATGACTTGAAAAGCAAACTGCATTAGGCAGAAATAATCCAGTGTCAAAGCATGAGAAAACAACAATTCAAACTGACCGCCGCACCCTGCGTAGGCTTATCACTACTAATGATCTACAAGGTTGTGGGCTTACTACACGGGTGTGTCAGCCCACAAGGAATCTAGGTCAGTAGCCCGCAGGTGGCCTGATTATATGACCGTCTAGCCCTCAGCGGAATTCCTCCCTGCAAAAGAAAACATTAGCAACACCATATTTCTATTTTTTAAAGTATTGTGGGCTTTGCAAGCTGCTTTACTTTCTCAAAAATCTATTAGAATCTATAATATGTGCAGATATTATAGTAGGCTAATGGCTCTGCCATGCATTGAATCTATCTAGGCGTAGCCTAGACTCAGAACTGTGAATGCCAGGGATTCCCACTTTGTCAGCCAAGGCAGAGAGTATAGAAGTCTTGTACAGGCAGGGTTGGGTTGATTTAAATCAGGTTGATTTAAATCCGTTGATTTTTTTTATTTAAATCAACTTGATTTTTTAAATAAAAATCAGTGATTTAAATCACTTTTTAAAAAATTTATTTTTATTCAGTTTTTACACATTTCAACATTCAGAATTCCTTTCCTTGGTTTCATAAAACAGATATAAGGTTTAGTAGACTGATACAATCATGCTTAAAAGTCTGCTTTCCCCCCTTTAACTGTAAAATAATACAGTATTCAATTTACTTTTTTTTTCATAATTGAAATCAGAGCTGGTTTGATTTAAATCAGTTGATTTTTAAAATTTTAATCAACTTGATTTAAAAAAAAAAAATCAGTGATTTAAATCACTTTTCAAAAAATGTATTCAGCTTTTACATATATTTAAACATTCAGAATTACTCTCCTTGGTTTTATTAAACAGATATAAGGTTTAGTAGACTAATATAATCATGCTTAAAAGTCTGCTTTCCCCCCTGTCACTGTAAAATAATACAGAAGTTCTCAATTTACTTTTTTTCCATTAAAATTGAAAACCAGGGTTGGGTTGATTTAAATCAGGTCGATTTAAATCAGTTGATTTTGTTTTATTTAATTCAACTTGATTTAAAAAATAAAACAGTGATTTAAATCACTTTTAAAAAATGTATTCTGTTTTTATATCTTTGAACATTCAGAATTCCTTTCCTTGGTTTCATAAAACAGATATAAGGTTTAGTAGACTAAATTAATCATGCTTAAAAGTCTGCTTTCACCCCTGTCACTGTAAGTAGTAAAATAATTACTGTATTCAATTTACTTTTTTTTCATAATTGAAATTAGCTTTTTCTTTTTCTTTTTATACAAACACAAGCGCGCGTGCACACACACACTGTAATAAAATGCAAGTTTATCTATTCATAATTACCCCCCCCCCCCCCCTTCCTTTTAGACTGACATTTTCTTCATTTTTTGTCTGTAGCCATAATTCACTGGATGTAGCAGATTAAGGCTTTCTAAAATTGCAGTTGCTTAAATTAATCATTAGCTAAAATAAAGACAATGCATTTTGCACTAAAAGAACTTACTTTTAGCCACCAAAAATCCCAAACTGAGTCGCCATTTTTTTTTAAATCAAAAAAATAAAAAAAATCCTATTTAAATTTTTAAAAATCTGAATTAAATAAAAAAAATGGATTTTTTTTTTAAAATAAAAAAAATCAAAAAAATCACCAACCCTGTGTACAGGTGTAGGTTATGGTGGCAACACGACTGCACAAAGGCAGCCTGCCTACTCGGATTATTTTCTTTGCAACTTGCAAAACTGTTCAGTTTGGTTGTCTGTGATTGTGCAGAACCCTTCTTCCACCCAGAAGAAGAAGAAGACTAAGAGTAGGCCTACGTCAATTTGGATACGAAAGCAACAAAGTTCAGTTTCAATGACACAAGCGGAGAGCAAGAGAATGACAACTAAATGCCATTGGCCGATATTTATAGTAACAGCCATTTTGTTTGACCTCTCAAGGGGGATGCCCGCCGCGTCATCTCATCTGATCGTGATTAGAAAAACAGTGATGATTTTGCGTAGGCCTAGCGCGCGCTTTGTTCTGGCAGTTTCCAAGCTCCATCCCCTTACCGTAGTAACTTACAGTCTAGATCTAGTTCTACTCCATTTGCGGCATGTCCTATTGAGTCCAATCTCTTGTAAGTGTTTAATTTTTTATTCTTACAAAACTTTATAAGAAACGATCCGGATAGAAACAGTCGATCATTTGCATTGCGTCGCTGAACTTTGTTTAAACTTGCTTTCATATCCAAATTGGTGTAGGCCTACACAACAAGCAGATAGCTAAAGAACGACAACAAAACGCCATTGACTGATATTTATAGTTACAGCCATCTCGTTTGACGGGCATCCCTTTTGTGAGGTCAAACAAGATGGCTGTTACTATAAATATAGGCCAATGGCATTTAGTTGTCGTTCTCTAACTATCCGCTTCTTGTTAGGCCTACTCTTTGTCTTCTTCTTCTTTGTCTTCTTAGTTTACTTAAAAAGAAAAGTGTGTGCGAGGCACAGCGAAAAAAAGTTTGCTCCGAGGAGTGGTCAGGCATGCTCAAATTAACCAGCTCCTCATGGAGACAATTAGCAGGAAGACCCTGAGGTGGACGCTGGAAAGGAGAGATGAGCAGCTATGGCTATGGACATGCCGCCTGCTATGATATGATTCTAACTCTGGATCAAAGTGAATACGTTTACTTAGTGTACAGCGTCAGAATCAATCTGGGCAGAAGAAGGGTGCTGCACAATCACAGACTACCGAACTAAATAGTTCTGCAAATTGCAAAGAAAATTTATAATCCGGTGATTGTTAAGATTCCCGCCTTTAATTCCGATTTCCGTTTTTCATTGCCTCAGACATGTTTCGCTTTGTTGACTTTGGTCCCTAACCCTAGATTCTATCCCTGAATTACACAAATCGGAATTAAACGTAGGAATCTTAACAATCGCCAATAATAATCCGAGTCGGCAGGCTGCCGTTTTAGGCGATTACAACTCACACAATGAGAAATCCTTATTATTCCAGCTTTAAAATCAGTGTATAGACTGGGCACGTTTGCCCCGCATTCAATGCATTGATATTCAGCCATCAATAGGAAAGTGGACACAATAAAAAGCAATTCCTAAAATATAGAACAAGGCATGTATCAAGTAATAAGCCCTGCAAGTATTTAATTTAGCGTACGCAATTACGCAACACAGACAGTAACAAGTCCTGTTGAAGGTTCGGCTTACACTATGAAATTATAATCGGAAGTCGGAAGCCAACTTTTACTTTTAGTTTCTCACTTCGATATCCGGTTTTATTTAATTCATTATGCCCCAAAACTTTAACAACCAATCAATTTGGGCGAGGCATTCTCTGGTTTTGGTCGTGGGCCTACCTTCATTTTCCACAATTGTATGAAAGGTTTATTTCTTACTCCCGTTAAGCCTGGGTTTGTTTTGTTTTTTGTTTTTTGTTTCTTTCCTTACCTGCGCCTTTTGTGTTATGGAGAGGGGTCAGGTCACTGTATTCTTGGAACGCGAACTGACGTTTACAAAATAATATAATGAAACTGAAAGTACATAGAATCTATTAATCTTTTTATTTAAAGAAGATTGATTTTTACTGAGCCTACGTACTTCATATAGATCTACATTTTTGATTTGTCAGGACTGTGCAGGTAAGTACGTTGGTTCCTCAAAGGGTTGGCACTAGATCTACCTCTACTGTTACTTTTTACACTTGGCTATTATTATAAAATGTATTTATAATCGCTTGAATTGAGCAGGCCAGCTCGTCCTAGATCTAGATCTAGAGTCTAGGCTGTAATTTTTTGTTGTTGTTGGTGGTGGTGTTTGTTGAGTTGGGGTTGTTTGTTTTTGTTTGTTTTTAATTAAGTGTTAATGGGGACGTTCTTTAACATGGATATACTCATTTTGTTCACAATAACTAACATTAAATTATCAAACCTGCATTATTATTAGACGGCGTCATAGAGGCCCTACCGTTGCGTCTCCCGCTCAACAGTTCCAATTTTAAACAAGTTGAAGCCGAAAATGGGGGGGAGGGGGGGGGGGTTGGGGCTGCCACTATCTTTAAAAGTTCGAAACAAATATGCAGCTTAAACGCAGTGTAATCTCTTTTCAAAACAAGCTGCGGACTTCATTGTCTCTCGAAATGTCTTTGTCAATGTTAATTAGTTAATTACAGCATTATAAACACTCACGTACAGTAATAATTACACTAGGATGGTAAGAAATGTTAATTGCATTAAATTACCAGCTCAAATAGTCGCCTAACATGTACTATATATACACATTGTGAGGGTAAAATAATAATTTATTTAATTACATGTTTTAGAGAAGAAATTGGGATAATAAGGATCAGAGCAAAAATATAAACTGGGTAACAAAATTTGCAGAAATTTTGGTCGTAGAAATCCATCAGTGCAAAATGATGTCATCACTGACAGTATTTTTACAAACACGTAGACTTCTTGACTTAAAAATAGAACAAAATTATATATTTCTGACAAAATGATTCCACAAAAGATGGAGTGAGGGTGGGATGCGATGGGCGAAGAATGAGGAAGGAGAGGGCAAGGCAGATGAGAGTGAGGTATGATTGGGAAAATGAACCTATCCCC